>NC_056737.1:936713395-936830701 GCF_019279795.1 Protopterus annectens
ACAATTGTGATAGCTTACTCCTTTCTTGCAGTATCTCTTCAGAGAAACACCCTGCAGTGCTGTTTAAAGTGTTTTAAGTGCTGGGTTGGGCTTCTGGTCTGCTTGTGTAATTGCCTGCTTCCAATTGTTATCACCAATTAACTCCAGCAGTATTCCCTGACAGTTTCCTAGTAATCTGGTTGTTTCCTTTTTCCTCTCCATTTCCTCAGGAGGGAGTAATGTGCACACCAGCATAAGCACGCTCACAGTGGTATACACGCGCGCACACATTCTTACACAGTTTGGGCTTGGCTGATTCATGTTAAAACGCGTGCACACAGCCTTATACATCAGGCAACAGGCTTCTTGATGTTTACATTGCCTTACACACGTGCACGCCCGCGCAAACCATTTTAAACGGTTTGCAACACGCTCCCACATGTTGAACCTGCCTTACACGCGCGCACACGCGCGCATGCACATATATCAAGAAACTTGAGTGTAGGGATAGTGTACACCCTCTATTTCTTGACTTTCCTAATATTCTGTTGGGACACACCTCTCTCCCTGATGTCTGTCTGTCATCTATCACGTTACACTGCCCTCCAATGTGATACATTTATTTCTATCATTCCCCTCCGTGATGTCACCTACCTCTTACTCTATTCCTCCCCCTTCTCTAAGTCTTACACTACTTGGAAAGTGCTCATTAGCTATGTGGCAGTGTGATTCAGTATTGTAACCCTCATTTACATAGGATTGCCTAGTAATGCTTAGTTACATGTCTTACACGGAGCTTCCCCCCCTTGACAACCACTACACGGTGGCCATATTGTTTTTGGTCTGCGGGTCCCTGCATTGTCATTCCATGTAATACATAAAACCCACAATTGTGGGCTTATAAACTTCGGTTTTCACTTTTAGACAGCGCACCCCATTTGAGCGGGTGTGCGCTGCAGTTAAACATCATAATCCCCCGAAAGAAAAAAAAATTGATTTTAAATAATTTTGCATCCCTTTTTAATGCCAATGGCCACATATTTGGCCATTGGCCATTGGCATGCTAGATGACACATATGTAACCTTTATTTGGAGCTGACATAGCTCCGTTGTAAATTTTGCAGAAATGTGCTCAGTTGTCAGCTGAGTACATTTCTGCAGCTAAAACGTCAGTTACATGGACTGCTTTGGGCTTCCTAGATTGCTCAAATACCTCATTTGCATATCTTTCAGCTGCAAATGAGGTATTGAGCATTTCCACGCCCAGTCCGTGTAAGAGACGATCTGAAGTAGGCAGACTTCATTTGTCTGCAACCTGTGGGTATCGGATCTGACCTCGGATCCGAGCCGGCATTTCAAAAGCTTAGGCTCCAAGCTCCTAGCTCCTCCCTCTACCCATAACCCCTTGCCAAGCCCTGACTGACCTCAGATTTCGTTTGCCGCTTTCAAGTTGCGACGGATTCCTTGAGCTCCTAGTGCAAATAAGTTTTCTGACAGGAAAATTTTGTAAAATTTAACCTTTTTTGATTAATTTAAATAGAAGTGTGTCTGTTAGGCTTTCCTTCCTCTACCTTTTATTTTTTCTTCCCGGGTTTGCGTAGTTTGAGTGGTTTGTGTGTGTTTAGGCCTGTTAGGGCTAGAGTATGTCTGAAGCCCATAAGGCAGTTTTTTCGAAGTGCACCGAGTGTGGCCATAAGCTGTCCCCGGCGGATGGCCACACTCGTGTGTCATCTTGGGGTTGAACACCTGTCATCTGGTTGTACCATTTGTGCAGCGTTCAACCCCGAGCTTTGAGGGAGGTGAAGCTGGTTCTGGCGGACTTCTCCTCCAGATACCGCTTCGGCTTCTGCCCCTTCTACACAGCAAGCAGTTGCTGTGGGCTCTCCTCCACCGGCTGGGACTCAACCTCCCTCTAAGATGCTGGAGGAGAGAGAGTCTTCTAGGGAGAGAGAAAAGAAGGAGAGGCACAGGGAGAGGCACCACAAACGGAGAGCTGAAACCTCTAGTTCGGCTCCTCCATCCAAGCGGGCCTCTCCTGTGCCTTCTAGTTTCCCTCCTCCTCGGCTCCACTCCCCTCGGTTCTCTCCTGGGCCCGAGGAGGAGGAGGCTAGCCCTTCAGCGAGGTCCCCAAGGCGGCTCTCTAGGTCCGCTTCGGTGGCCTCGACTAGATCTACCTTCTCCATGAGTGAAGCAGACATGAGGAAATTCATCCAGGCCCAAATGCAAATGGGAGTGCTCCTAGCCCCCCCCATCCGGGAGGGGCTTCGACCCCTTTTTTCGCCCCTTTGGCTCCTTCTCCGACCCACACCATGGGTTCAGAGCTGTCGGCGCCGGGCAGAGTTGGATCCGGGGGTGGGTCGGATCCGATAGGTCGGCGCACCTCGGATCCGTCCCATCCCTTGAGTGCTTCGGGTACTTCGGACCCGAGGACCGAGCCTCGGATCCGAGGGAGCTGGTGTGTCTTCGGCTCCGTCTAGGTCGGAGCACACCGGTCTCGGATCCAGCGGTCTCGGCTCCGATCCGCGTCGGATCCGAGTGGGGGTCGGCTCGGGTTCAGAGAAGCTGGCTCCCCCACGGCCTTCGACGTAGTGGAAAGGGCACTGTTGAGGACTTCCGGACCCCCGGTCCCTGCCACGGCTCCATCCCGCACTCCCTTGCAGTTGGGCCAGGCTCCCACCAGCCGGTCCCAGGGACAGCCCGCCTCGATGTCCCAAGTAGTTCCCTTGGAACATCCAGCTGCGGAAGAGTACTCCTCGGACAGCCCCCCCGAAGAAGTACCTCAGAAGCGTAAGTGCAAAAGGAGGCACATGGACTCCCCGAGTCCGTTACCGAAGACACAGACTTGGATGAAGGGAGGGCTCCCAAGGTCACCCTGAAGACGTCTCATTTGGAGACATTATGGAAATGTTGAGGATCGGGGGGTGGTCTGCCCCAAGGCCTCCTCAGGCAGTCTGTGTTCTTGGAGGCATTCGAGCGGGCCCATCTACCTCTTGGGTGTCCCCTCCTGCCGACCCTCTGGTGGACCTTATATCCACCAGAGCGTGGAAGGATCTGGACACCGTTGAGCCTGTACCCAAGCGTCCTGACCGTATCCTTTCCCCTCCGGAGGACCGCACTCACTGGAGCAAAGGCCCCCCAGTAGATGCCATGATGATGGCTGCAGCCACTAAGAGGGAATTGGCCCAGGAGAGTCCCTCTATGCATCCTCCGGGCAAGGAGTCCCGCTCGATGGATCGCATTGGGAAGCGAGTTTTCAGTTCAGCAACCTTCTCTTTGAGAGCGCTGAACTACATGGCACACGTCATCAGGATGCAGCGGGATTTGATTAAAGAATACGCTGCATCTCCCCCAGAGTCCATGTCGGGTGAGGACAAGCAGGTATACTCCACCCGAATGTCCACTCTTAGAGCAGTTTCTAACACATCTATGCGGCTACTTTCTCACGCTACCGAGGGAGCCGCTAGAGCCAGCGGAGCAGGCCTAGTCATGAGGCGGCAGGCCTGGCTCCGCCACTGTGATTTCGCAGAGCCCTTCAAGGTGACTTTCGCGAATGCCCCCTTTGATGGTTCTGCCTTGTTTGGCAAAACTGTTCGCGAAACATTGGTCCAGAGCGAGAAGGACGGGAAGACGCTGTCTGCCGTCTGAGTCCGCTTCTCAGCTCCCCAGAGGCCCTTCTCGAGGAACCAAAAGGGACAGAAGAAGATGTGGTTCTGGAAGTCGCAGCAGTCCCAACCTGCTCCGGATAACCAGTCCTCCCGTGACAGAGGAGGACAGGGAGGTCGCCGTCCTAGAGGCAGGGGGGCTCCTAGAAACTTTGGGTCCAGAGAACCTTTCTCTGATAGGCCCACGCAGCAGCCCTGAAGGGTTGCCCAGCTGTCCGTCTCTGGAGGCAGTCGGGGGGAGCTTTTCGAGGCACCTAACTTCTTGGGAGTCCATCACAACAGACCGTTGGGTGCTTCGCGTGATATCCAGAGGTTATACAATTCCCCTGTACAAAGTTCCCAGATCTCGCAGCCTCCCAGATGTTCCACCCGACCAAAGGGAGGCAGCAGCTATCGAAATCGGACAGCTGCTAGAAAAGAGTTATCCAGTGCTTCCCCCCAGATCAAACCGGGTCAGGGTTTTACTCCAGGTTCTTTTTAGTGCCAAAGAAAACGGGGGACTTAAGACCGATCTTAGATCTTTCCCTGCTGAATCTGTCAGTAACCAAGCAAAAGTTCCGGATGGTCACCCTTCAATCTATACTCCCCCTCTTTAGGGAGAACGACTGGATGTGCTCCATCGACCTCAGGGCGTACTACCACATTCGCATGGACAGACGGTCCAGGAGGTTTCTTCGCTTCCGGCTGGGAGCCAGTCATTATCAGTTCAGGGTCCTCCCCTTTGGTCTCACCTCAGCCCCCAGGGTGTTCACCAAGGTTCTAGCGGTTGTAGCGGCCCACCTGAGGCTCCAGGGATTACAGGTCTTTCCGTACCTGGACGACTGGCTCCTGATGGCATCGTCAAGGCATCTTCTGTGCTCAGCCAGGGACTACTTCCTTCGTATAGCCCCAAGGCTGGGCATCACTATCAACTGGGAGAAATCTTTACTGCACCCCACACAAGTTATAGATTTCATAGGAGGAAGGCTAAACACCAGGTCAATGCGAGCCTTCCTCACCCCAGACAGAATTTCCAACCTGAAGTGTCATGTCGCAGCGGTCCTGCATCCATTTCCGACAGCAGCTTCGGTCCTGAGGGCCCTAGGTTCGATGGCGGCAGCTATCCCGCTTCTTATTCATGCGCTTACGCATGCGGGTTCTTCAATGGACCCTTCAGGTTCAGTGGTCCCTCTCTGTTCCTCTCTCAACAGTCCGATGGCGGTCAGCAAAGCATGCAAGGATTCCCTTCTTTGGTGGCCGGTCTCCGGAGCCTCTGACAGGGAGACCTGTTTGTGCAGCATTTCCCCGAGCCACAGTGACCACGGACGCTTCTTGCCTCGGGTGGGGGGGCATTCTGCGGGGAAGATTGTCCAAGGCACGTGGAACTCCACTGAGACTTCGTTGCATATAAATGTCCTGGAAATGAGGGCTGTGCTCCTAGCGTTGCAGGCACTTCACAACGTTCTTCCTTCAGGGACTATTGCGATTCAGACAGACAACATGTCGGTAGTCTGGTACATCAACAAACAGGGAGGAACCAGGTCCTATCCCCTTTGTCGAGAGGCCATGAGAGTCTGGGAATGGGCAATTTCCACCAAACGCTTTCTTGTAGAAATGCACATTCCGGGAAAATCCAACATCTTGCGGACAAACTCAGTCGCACCATTCTTTCCCCTCACGAGTGGTCTCTCAATCCTCAGGTAGTGAAGAAGATTTTTGCCGTTTGGGGGCAACCCTGTTGCGATCTTTTTGCCTCTCACTCAAACGCCAAATGCGACAATTTCTTCGCTCTGCTTCCCCCACCAGGGGAATCCCCGAGAGATGCGCTGGTGCATGCTTGGCCTCCTGGTCTCCTTTATGCCTACCCTCCACTACCTCTGATGCAGAGGCTTCTGCAGAAAGCCAACAGTTTGGGGAGCAGAATGATTCTCATTGCCCCGTTCTGGCCTCGTCAACCCTGGTTCCCCTTTGTATGGTCTCACAAAGTGAATCCACCCTGGATTCTGGATCCGATTCCGGATCTCATCTCCCACCCTCTGAGAATTTCGGTCCCCAATCTACGCACCCTGAAATTGACAGCTTGGCTGCTCCAGTTCCATCCTTGATTAGGACTCCCGGTATCTCGTCACCGGTCAAGGCCATCCTAGTGGCAGCTCATAAACCTTCCACTAGGCAGGTTTATCGGAGTAAATGGAAGAGATTCTCTATTTGGGCGGTCCAGAAAAGTTTGGATCCTTTTTCAGCACCTATGTCGGCAGTGCTGGATTTTTTAACAGACCTCTTTCATCAAGGGGCAAGTTCTTCCACGGTTAAGGTACAATTGGCAGCCATCTCTCATTATCACATTGGTCATGAGACAGCTCCCCTCATGACGGCGAAATTGTGCAAAACCTTTCTTAAAGGGATTTTTTTGTTGAGGCCTCGAGTCAAAGAGATTGTACCACCTTGGGACCTATCTTTAGTTCTGCAAGCCCTTACTGCTCCTCCCTTCGAGCCTGCAGCTTCTACAGACCTGAAGTACCTTTCCTGGAAGACTGCCTTCTTAGTAGCTATCACTTCAGCCAGAAGAGTGTCTGAACTTCAGGCTCTATGCATCAAGCCGCCTTACCTTTCCTTCTTTCCAGATAGGGTGTGCCTCAGGACCAATCCATCTTTTCTTCCAAAAGTCTCTTCAGAATCTAATATCAACCAACCAATCAATCAACTTACCTGTGTTTTTTCCCAAGTACTCAAACAAAGGAGAATACAAATTGCATTCCTTGGATGTTCATAGGCAATTACGATTTTATATTCACAGAACAGCTGGTCACAGGCAATCAGATCAGCTGTTCGTCTCCTTTGCTAAATTTGCTTTGGGTAAAGCAGTTTCTAAAGTCACACTATCGAGGTGGATTGCTAATTGTATTCTGCAGGCTTATGACACTTCAGGTAGACCTGCTCCTCAGAGGGTTACGGCTCATTCTACTAGGGCAGTCTCCACGTCAACCACCTTTAAGTCCCGTGTGTCATTGGATGATATCTGCGCGGCAGCCACTTGGGCCTCACCTCATACCTTTATTTCTCATTATAAGGTGGATGTTGTTTCCAGGGGAAGAGCATCCTTTGGCTCAGCGGTGCTCCGGAACATCCTTCCATGATGGCCGCCCAAGATTCAGGTAGCTGGGGACTCTGTCCCACAGGTTGCAGACAAATGAAGTCTGCCTACTTCAGATTTAGAAGTTATGTACTCACCATAACATTCCATCTGAGTAGGTGACTTCATTTGATGCTCATCCCCTCCATCCCCCTGACCTTTATACAGCGAGTATTTATGCTTTGTTCAGGTACTGTAGTCAGTATTATATAGGCAAACTCAATCTGAGGTCAGTCAGGGCTTGGCAAGGGGTTATGGGTAGAGGGAGGAGCTAGGAGCTCTGAGCCTAAGCTTTTGAAATGCCGGCTCGGATCCGAGGTCGGATCCGATACCCACAGGTTGCATCCAAATGAAGTCACCTACTCAGATGGAACATTATGGTGAGTACATAACTTCTAATTTTAGCAGTCTCTTACACGGAGGTTTGGGCTGTTCCTGGATCGGGAGGCTTACACGGAGGCTTACACTACTCTTGAACTCCGTGTAAGCCTTCCTGAATCCTGCCCACAGTGTTTTTTTGTAAAACAAACAGTATATATTTATCTACATTTTTACATTCCTATTTTTTAAGATTTCTTAAGAAAATGTATTTATTTATATAATACATAGGTTTACAATATTAAAACTACTTAATGGGTAACGCTATACATTTTAAGGATTCCCAGAGAAGGTCAATTTAAGTGACAAAAGTTAGGTTTTAAGCATCCATTTTCGCCCAGAGACAGATTTCACTCAATAAATAACACTAAGGAATTTGCAGCAAGAGACTACCATGATTAAGAGGTATGTTTTAAGGAAGTGAATTGTAATTAATTAATTATTCATGATTCTGATACAAAGTAGGCAATACATTGGCTATTTTAAATTAATTGGAAAAAAATGATTGGTTTTAGATAGAATAATTAAGTTACATTTGATATATATGCATGACTGTTTTTGAAAATGTGTATCTGATGAAGTCATTTCGAATTGTGAGACGAAAACATACTGTGTAAAGTGGAGACGTTAATGTGGTTTGATTCTTGGAATAAACAGTTTTCAGTCCGTTGGTTTCCAGTCTTTTGACTCTGGTTATTTGGCTTTTTACACTGGAAGTTGTCTTACTACAAGTCCTTTCTAGAAAGACCAGATTCTCCTTCAGCAGCCTGCTTTAGATCCACCAGGGCATGGTACAGTCCATTATTCCCTTCCTAGGGAGGGACAACTGGATGTGCTCTGTAGAACTCCAGGACATGTACTACCCCATAAAGATGGATCACCGCTCCCGGAGGTTTCTCCGCTTCTGGCTGGGAGCCAGTCACTACCAGTTCAGGGCACTGCCATTCAGTCTCTTGACAGCCCCCCGAGTGTTCACCAAATGTATGGCAGTTGTGGTAGCTCATCTTCGACTACAAGGATTCCAGGTGTTTCCGTATCTAGACGATTGGCTCCTTACCGCTTCGACCAGGCATCTCCTAGTCCGCAGCCTCTCTTATACTCAAGATCTCACTCTCCGCTTGGGTATTGCAATCAAGAAGGACAAATCTCAAATGTCTCCAACAAAGACACTGGAATTTATTGGGGCAGTCTTCGACACATACTGTCAAGCTTCTCTCCCCCCTCACAGCTTTCGAAAATAAGACACCAAATCCAAGACCTTCTTCCTCAGACCTATGTACTGGCATGCCTTTTACTGCAACTCTTAGGCTCCATGGCGGCTGCCATTACGTTAGTACCACTGGTGAGGCTCCACATGAGAATCCTGCAGTGGCTCATTTCCGCACAATGGTCATTTTTAACTCACCCACTCGACCACATGATAGTTTTACAAACCATTGCAAGGAAGAAATGCTATGGTGGATGAAGCCACAAACTAATCTTTGGTGTCGACCGCTCTGTCTTCTCCAGCCCACGGCCACGGTGACCATGGACGCTTCCCTATTAGGGGGGGGGACATTTCCAGGGAAAGACGGTCCAAGGCACCTGGTCCCCCATGGAGGCCAAGTTGCACATAAATGTCCTGAAACTGAGGGCAGTTCTCTTAGCGTTGCAAGCGTTCCATGCATCCTTTCCTTCTGGGATCATTGCAATTCAATCAGACAACATGTCAGTCGTCTGGTATATCAAGAAGCAAGGTGGAACCAGGCCTTACCCCCTGTGTCGGGAAGCCATGAGGATTTGGCACTGGGCGATAGCTTCCAACCTCTTTCTTATAGAAACGCACATTCCCGGGAGTTCCAACCTTATTGTGGACAATCTGAGCAGGAACATCCATATGCCTCACAAATGGTCTCTCAATCCTGTAACAGCGGATCGGATCTTCCGACACTAGGGCAAGCCTTGCTGCGATCTGTTTGCATCCCCCCTAAACAACAAATGCAGAAGTTACTTTGCCCTGATCTCCCCTCAGGGGGAACCCCTGAGGGACGCTCTAATGCACGATTGGCCCCCGGGTCTTCTGTATGCTTTTCCCCCATTTCCCCTCATTCCAAAATTTCTCCGGAAAGCTCAGAGGTTAAGAAAAAAAATGATTCTCATTGCCCCCTATTGGTCCCGTCAAGTCTGGTTCCCATTAATATGGCCTCATCTGATTCACAGCCTGTGGATCCTGGATCATTCCCAAGACCTGTTATCTCATCCTCAGGGACTGATTCATCCGAATCACCACAGTCTCAAGCTCACAGCTTGGTTCCTCCACTTCCAATGAGTGCGAGGCTGCCTGACATCCCATCTCCTGTCCGTAAAATCCTTCTGGCTTCACACAAACCTTCCACCAGGAAAATTTATTCTAGTAAATGGACTAGGTTTTCTATATGGGCCAAAGATCAAAACGTAGATCCCTTCTCTATGTCTATTCAAAAGATCCTTCAATACCTGACAACTCTTTTGCATTTCAGGAGCCTCAGCATCGACCATCACTGTACATTTAGCAGCTATCGCCAATTTTTATAATGGATTTGATAATTTTTTGATTGTCACACTGCCTATGCAAGACATTTTTGAAAGGAGTATTACACGTTAAACCTCTGGTCAAGCCTCCCTTAGTACCCTGGGACTTGATTTTGATGTTTCAGTCTCTCACGGGTCCTTCTTTTGAGCCTTTTGATTCATGTGATTTAAAGTTTTTGTCATGGAAAACCTTACTTCTAGTAGCACTTACCTAAACGAGAAGAGTATCTGAGCTGCAGGCGTTGAGTGTCAAGAGACCTTCCACATGGATAGGGTGTCCCTTCGTACTCTCCCTTCTTTCTTGCCGAAGGCAATTTCTGAATTTTCCATTAACCAATCTATTGACCTGCCTGTTTTCTTCCCTCAGCATTCTAATAGAGGGGAGTACCTTTTGCACACCCTTGATGTGCATTGGCATCTTTGTTGTTATTTGGACAGGGCTAAATCTTTCAGGAAGACGGATCAATTGTTTGTGGCCTTTGCAGGACCCAGATTGGGTAAACCTGTTTCCAAAGTGACTTTATCCTCCTGGCTTAGAAATGTCATTACCTTTATCTACCAACAGAATAAGCTATCCTTACCTTCCAGAATAAAGGCTCATTCTACCAGATCTATGGCTACTTCTGTAGCATTTCATTCCAGAGCCTCTATGGATGATATCTACGCAGCAGCCACTTGGGCAAGACCTCATACCTTTATATCTCATTACAAATTAGATTTGGCCTCCAGGGGACAAGCATCTTTTGGTTCTATGGTGCCCAGGAATATCCTTCCTTAGGGCCACCCAGGACTCGAGTAGCTGGGGACTCTGTCCTAATGGTAATGAATAAACAAAGATTTACAACATCAGATAAAGTAGTTATGTCTTACCATAACGTTCCATCTGTGTTGTAGATCTTTGCTCATTCATTACTTCCCGCCCTTCTTCCCCCTGCATGGACTCCTGGTGGAGTTTAGGAACTCCCGGTTAGGGTATTTGCTCAGACAGAACTTTCTACTATTTTTCTATTACTACCGCTATTATATAGGGGCGGGCAAACTCGATCTGGAGTAACTAGGAAAAGGGCATTGTGTGTAGGTCTTAGCTGAGAATTTTTGGCTGGCGCGAGCTTGGAAGCAGCCGTATTGGTTCCGAGGACGGAACCGAAGTCCTAATGGTAATGAATGAACAAAGCTCTACAACATAGATGGAACATTATGGTAAGACATAACTTCTTTTTTCTACAGTTTCTTCTTGTGAAAAAAAATCTGCTTTAAATAACTTCATTTTTTTTCTACTGCAGAGGTCACTCACTACTCATTGTTTGCAATGTGTGTATGACTGTTGATGCTTCTTACAGAGCAATGGCCACAGGTGCTGTTTTAAGGAGATTTGTTTGGCTGCATTCTCGGAACCTGTCTGATGATTAAAAAACTGAGATTTTAAATTCTCCCCTGGATAGAACTTTAGTGTTTGGAACCTCTGCTGCAGAGGTGATCAAAAAGTGTGGTGAAAGAGGCAAGCTGATCTAGGGGGCATTTTCTTTTTCCTCCTCCAATTTGTACAAAAAACCCCCCAAAAAAAACAGAATAAACATTCTCAACAGAATTCAGGTAAACATATGTTTAAGGAGAAGTGTCAAGGGTGTTAGAAAGAAGTCTCAAACCTATCAAAAAATAGGATAGTCCAACAAGTCTGAATGACTTTTAAGAGACCTTATGACCTCCTCCCACCCTGGCCCCTTTTCTCTTCCACAAAGACTGAATCTCCATTTTTCTCTCTGGCAGCAGGTTGTTTCACTGGGCTCTGAAAATCATTCTTCAGGGTTACAGATGGCAGTGGGAGGAAATTTCTCCTTTCTAGGGGGTCATTCCTCATCCTGCAGATCAGACTGTTTTATTTCTACCTATTCTTCATCACATGTTGTCCCAAGGAATGATAGAACCAGTTCCTCCTTCCCAGGTGGGTTTTATTCAAGGATGCTTAAAATGCCAAAGAAAGAAAATGCATAGAGATCAGTTGTGGATCTTTCTTTTCTAAACCTGTTTGTGATGGTGCCTAAATTCAAAATGATATCACTTCACAACTTGTTCTCTCTTCTTCCCCTTTCAAGTTTCCTAGTATCATTAGACTTAAAATATGATTATCACATCCTTATTCATCCAGACTTCAGATGTTTTTTAAGGTTTTGTGTGTCTAGATTGCAATGTCAGTTCTCTGCCTTACCCTTTGTACTATCCACTGCATCGAGAGTGTTCATAAAGTGTCGACTTGCAGTTATAGCTCATTGCAGGCTATCTACATTTTTGCATATTTAGATGACTTGCATATCCACAATTTTCCATATTTACATAACTTGCTTGTCTTTGCATATATTTTTTTTAAATGTCAAGAATCTTACTCTTAGACAAGCTGGGATTCCAAGAGAACATTCAAAAGTCTTTCTTGACTCCCTCACAATGGATTGTTTTCCTGGGATGGCAGCTAGACATCTTGCTTCAAAGACACAAAAACCAAGTCAGCAGCACCAAGACCCACCACAGGAAGTATCAGGAATCCAAAAAAATATAAAATAAAACAATTTAAATTGTTTTATTTTATATTTTTTGGATTCCTGATACTTCCTGTGGTGGGTCTTGGTGCTGCTGACTTGGTTTTTGTGTTTTAGTAGTTTGTTGGCTTCCTTTCCCTGGTTTACCTGTATCTTGGTTCAAAGAACTTTTCTTCCACATGAAAAAATAGATGTTTATTTAGATCTATTTCTAAGATTTTCCATTCGCACTTCGGTCACTATGAGGGAATGCCTCAGGATTTTGAGTATCATGACATCTGTGATTGCCATATCTCAGCATCAATACCCTGTCGTTTCAGATCGTAGTACTAGGGTTTATCAGAAGAGAAAGGTTTTGGTGAAGACATTCTTAAATCCAGGTCTTCCCATCTCCTGCCCTGCTCCAAAGCAGTCAGTCACCATAGACGCTTCAGACTTTGCTTGGGGAGCAGTTTCAGGAGGTATAAAACTGCAGGGGTGTGGGACACCAAGAACAGATGCAAGCACATAAATATCAAGGAGATGCTTGCCCTGATCCAGGAAGTCCATTTTCTAAACCATCTTTGGTCTCCAGGACCTTTTCAAGTAGTTACAGACAATACCACAGTCATGTGTTACGTCAACAAGCAGTGGGGAACTAGGTCATGACCCCTTTGCAGACTAACCATGTTAGCTTGGGATATAACTTCAGAACACAATTGCGCTCTGTAGGCATCCTACCTCTATCAGAGCAAAATTGTGTGGCAGACAAGATCATCAGGGCCAGGGCAGACCCTGATGAATGGAAACGAGCTCAGGGGGGGTCTTCCAAGATTTAATCCATCTGTATAGAGTTCCTCAGGCAGACCTCTTTGCCTCCTATCCAAACAATGAGTTGGCACATTTCTCTTCCAGGATACCATACAAGAAAGCCTGGAAGACAGATGCCTTTTCTTTTCTTTGCACAAGAAAGTTCCTGCATGCTTTTTCATCCTTTCCATTAATATTTGGTGTACTTCTGAATATTCAGAAGGAATCCCCAAGATCATTGTGTTGACTCCCTTTGGGCCAGACAACCATGGTTCTCCCTTCTTTTGGGATTGGCCAGGACAATTACCACAAGCTTTATCACGGAATGGATCTACTCACACAAGAATATGGAAGTTTGATACACTCCGACATCAGTCATCGTCACTTGACTGTCTGGATGATAGGGTCTTAATTGCTTTTAGGCACCTGTTTTCTGAGGGCGGCAGCAGGTGTTAATGGAGGCAATAAAACCTACTACTAGAAGATCATAAATTAGCAAATGGAAAATGTTTTCTAGTTAGTGCCAACAACATAACAAGCATCCATTCAGGGATATTTGTTCTCTGGTTTTACAGTATTTGTGTGTGTTGCTATACTGTGGCCCTTCTTATTCCTCTCTTAGGGTTCCTTTATCAGCCATTTCCAGACGTCTGTGCTGGGATCGTCATCTCTTCCTCTTTCAAGCCAGTCTCAAGTAAAAATGTTCTTGAAAGGGTTTTTGCACGAGTCCTCCAAGTAAATCTATGACTCCTCCTTGGTATCTTAATTTTGTGTTAGAAAAGCTAACACTTGTTACATTTGAACCAGTTAATCTGTCTGACTTGAGATCCTTAACATGCTCTGACCTCTGCAAGAAGGTTATCTGAGTTCCAAGCTCTTACGATGAGTCAGTCATACCTCCCTTTCCTTCGGGACAGGATTTCTTTGAGAACTAATCTTTCTTTTATGCCTAAAGTGGTATCTGAGTGTACTTTAAGCCAAACTATTCATCTCCCTGTTTTCTTTCCTGAACCTAAAATGATTAAAAAGCACAAAAAGAAAAATCTACCAAAACTAGACTTTCCACTGTGTGATACCTTAAACTTGTATCAGAGGCAACGTGGAATATCAGATGTTTTATCTAAATGGCAATTCTGAATGTCCATGACTTTTTTTTCTTTTACTTTTCCTTGCTTAAGTGTATTTATGGACAATTTCAGGCCAATAAAGCCAAACCCTCTAAATGTAGAAAAAAGAATACTCCATACCTTTGTGCTAAGAAATGTTTTTATAATTTAGCAGCTTTAAAACAAACAAAAATGAATAATGTTATCAAGATTAAAGTTACAGATAAGGATGGGGGTATTATCATGAAAAGGCAGTTTTATTTACACAATATGAATGATTTACTTTTAGATCAGAACGACCTATAAGAAGATTTTTAAATATGACGTGAATATGAGTATTACTCAGCCAAGATTTGAGTATTTTTATGTTCCCTATCCTGTCACACCTATTACATATGGTCTACCTAAAATAATAGTTCTCATTTAATCCACCCATGAGTTGCATTGTTTCTGGTTGAGTTACTGAAACACACTCCGGTTATGTTGAGAAACAGTTATGTCCATTTATTAATAAAGTACCTACTGTCTTAAAAAGCATTTTTTTGAAGTTTTATCTAACTGGTATACTATGAATAATACTAACAATAATAATAATAACAACGGCTTTTTTTGTTTATCACAACAGACATTAAGTTGTTAATCACAGTTATATCTCACATCTATGATATAGAAAATAAATGTATTTTTTTGTCTCAGACTAGTGACTTTTCAAATGCTAAGATTAATTTGATGTTTATTATTGGAGTTGACATTAATAAGTAATGTTAATGTTTCTTGATAATGAATATTTTCTTCAAGTAGTTGGGAGTCGCAGTGGAGCCTGTGTATGTGATAATTCATATATTTATATGTTTCTAGCTGAATGGGAGTTTATTTCAGTTTTTACAGGTCATGAATATGCTGACATGATTGAATGGTGTTGTAGGTCTGGTGAATTTTTTTTCATATGGAAGGGTGTGGAGATATGTGTCTAGTTTTATACAGTATCTGCACAGTTCTACTGAGTTTTTAGAATTCCCTTATTCTTTTTCTACTTGTAGAATTGATTTTTGAATGTTATTAATACTAAGGACAGTTTAGGTACAAACTGTTATACTCAAGAATAGTATGCAACCTAATTTTGTTTATCAGAATAATGTGACAGGTCAGATGCTAAGGATGGCGTGTTTACTTAGTGATGATGAGTGTATGCATAATGCACCTCAAACTTTGAAACAAGATTTTGTATATAGAAGTTGTTGAGATTCAGAAGTTAATAACATTATTGAAGAAGCTAAGATTAATAGGAACAATTGAGCTAAACCATATTTTTTAATAAGGAACATTCTATTAGTCCTTGCTAAGATATTGGGAATAATGAGAATATTAGCCATCAGAATATGAAGAAAAATAAGTTATTTTTTTCCCTTTTACATATGCTAGGAATGTTGGTGTACTTTGTGATACGATTAGAAATAATTGGCAGGTGTTGTTATCTAATGACCAAGCTAGGAGTTTAGTAGGAGATGAGCCTTCCTTTGCTTTTAGAAATATGATTAATTTGAGATGACACCTTTTGCTGTAGGTTAAATGTTGGTAGTTTGTCTAGATTAAATAAATGAGGGACCTTTCTGTGCAGTAATTGTAGTTACTGTAAATATATATTAAGAACAGATGTGTTTAAGCATATGGCTACAAATAAATACTATCTTGTATCTGCATTTGTCAATTGTAATACTAAACATTTAGTTTATGCTGCAATATGCAGTGATTTTAATATGTTTTAGACAGTGGGCAAACTGTACATCAATACCCTGATTGGAGAACAAGTGTTCTCCAGCAGGGTATTAATGTACAAGTAATGCCCGCTGAGAAGAACAAGTCCATGGCTTCATGTCAGCTTATCAAGCCGCCGTGGAGCTTGGACTGAGGAAACGGAACGGCCACCATTATTTTACGCTCACCAAGCATCGTTGTTGCTGTTTAGCGAGTGTAAAATATTAAAAAAAAACCAAAAAGTTATGTGTGGGTCGGTCTGTGTTTGTGCGTGAGTGTATGCGTACATGTCAGTGAGAGTGAGCGAGCCGTTATTTTACACTTGCTAAGCAGTGCTTTTGCTGTTTAGCAAGTGTAAAATAAAAATAAAGAGAAAAATGCAGCATGTGTGTGAGAGTGTATCCATGTATGTATGTAAGAGAGAAAGAGCGATCGTGTGCATGTTTCTGTCTGCATGTGTGTGTGAATGGGTGCATGAAAGCAGAGTGTGTGTGTGTGTGTTTGTATAAATATGTCTGTAAAAGCAGAAGAAACTGTGTATGTGTGTATGGGAGAGAGAATGGGCTGTATGTAAAATTGTTTTACTTGCTTATTTTTTAAGCACTATATTATTTTTTATATATATTTGATGTAAAATGCTTCCTCACACACCAGACAACACCATCATTTGTGCCGACTCCCATATCCAACTAATTGACAATCAACAGAAATTTGACCATCATATCCAACAATCCATCAAAAAGCCGAATCAAAAACAGTTTACTGTATAGAAAAAAAATATGCTTCTTCATTTAATTCTAGGATTTCATTAGCTCAAGCCTATCTCCTCCCCTGTCTACTCTCTGCTTCCCCTGTATTTACCTACCTCCAAGCAAATCTTTTAACCAAACTTGAACAAGCCTACAACCAGATAGCCAGATCTGCCTATAATTTCCCTTACAAATCCCATGACTGCCTTTCCCTCTACCAACTACAGTGGCTTGAATTCCCTCAAGTTACTCTAACTGATGACGCATTCTCTACTGTACAATTCTGCCAACTGTCCCTCCCTGTCCACCCTACTATCCCTATACAAACCCTCATGAACCCTCCGTAGCACCAACCAACTGCTTCTTGACACCTACAGGCCTAACAAAACAATAGGCAGACTACTTTATAAATGCTCAGTATCTCAAACCTGGAAGAAACTCCCAACCAATATTTGATCTATTCAATCCCCATTTCATTCTAAAAGAGAGCTAAAGAACTACCTCTCAAACTCTCCCTCCTGCACCTGTCACCACCTGACCTAATACATACTTGCCCAATTGCTAGACAATAATATTTCTCCTCTCCTTACTTTTATCTAACGTTCTTAAATACTTAGACTGTAGTCCCACAGTTAGGCCACTGAGCTATACTATACTTGTATCACATCTTTCTCTTCCTTACCTACTATACCCCCCTCTCACTCTTCTCATACCTGGCTTTCTTTCACTGTTTGTTTCCCTTAAACTTTCCTCCCCACCCCTCTACTTCTACCCTTCTTCTCAATACTCCATTTTCTTTTCTCTCGCTACCAACCTGGTTTAGTTTTTAAAGAAGTTTTAATAGCTTTTTTTTCTGATGCACCAATCTGTAATTCTTCATCTATACTACAAAGTTCCACCTCTTCTACATTTGAGCTACGGTTCTTGATTCATTTTATACTTTGTTAATTTTTCTACTGTCCTGTGAACAATATGCTGCTGTGTACCAGCTTTCATTTATGGTATGAATACATGTAGCTATGTATACATATTCACTTTATTTGTAATGTAAACATTTGCCACTTCTGTTATTATTGTATTGTTACGGTTTAATTGTTATTGTTTTAATTTTAACTGTTGGAGCTTTTCTCCACAAGTCTCTGCTGAAAAGGGGCCACCAGCCTAGCAGACTAATCCTGTTAAAGGAAAAATAAATAAGTAGAATGTAGTAGGTTGACTGAATACTCTAAATTGGCCATAGGTGAGAGTGTGTGACTGTTCTAGAAGAACAGCCACAGCAGAGGTAGCCACCCAGCTGTGTGAACATTAGCTTTAGATAATTGGACTTTTGAAGTGATAACCCAATTCATTATGCACAAATGGGGAAAAAGTGTTGTGAATGAATGGATGGATGAATGGATTAAGCAAACATCCACATTCTTTTTAATAAATTTGTACTGCTGACAGAAATCACATGGAAATATGCCCTTCTTTTTTCTAGTGCTTCTCTTATTATCATTTGGATCAAAATTTAATATTTCTTAAAATTATTTTTGCATCTCTTATTCACATAAATGATTTTATTCATTATTACACTATTAGTTAAAATTATTAATTATTTTCTATGATACTTTCTCTCATGACATGTCTATCCATATTTTCTCTCCTTCCATATTCTCTTATATTCCTATCATTTATTACTTTTAACTACTTCAACAATTCTAGTAATCATTTTATTCGGGTCTGTATTACATTATCAACGTTTCAAAACTTCGAATCTGATATGGTATAGACACCATATAACTGAAGTTTTGAAACATCGAAAATGTAATAAAACACAACAACCTACAAAAACAAAACATTTAAACACTCTAAGCAGGGGGGGCAAGCCCCCATTCACCCCCCACACCCCTGCTACTTAAATATACCAACTCCAAGATCGCATTACAGTGCAGAAAAGGGAAATCTTCCCTTTCTGTGCTGTACGGAAATCTTCGTTAAAAGATTTGAAGTTTCAAAACTTCGATCATATGGTGTTGGCCGTATCGGATTTGAAGTTTTGAAACTTCGATCTTCTGATATAGACTCATTTTATTCAATATTGCCTGTTCTAAATCTAGCCAGTGAGCATTTTAACTTCCAAATCAAAATCATTTCAACATTTTATTTAATATAATAAGGGTGCATTCTGCTGTGGTGTAAAGCATGTATTGATATAAGATGGACATGCAGAAAACATCTTGGATGTTAAAGAATTCAGTTGGCAGATGCCTAGTGTATGTGTAAAACCTGGTTTAAATGATGGTGTTAATTTTAACAGGACAGCTGTAGTAATAACCTAGCCACTGGGGGATGCACAAGCCAGTGTATTTCTTTGTGCTGGTTCCAAGCCCGGATAAATGGGGAGGGTTATGCCAGGAAGGGCAGCCGGTGTACAATATTTGTCAAGATAAAATACGCAGACAACAATACAGACTTCAAACTGGATCGGCTGAGGCCTGGGGTAACCATGACTGCCTCCAGTACTGTTAGTCAACAGGGTGCTGTTGGAAATTAGGCTACTGTTGGCCGAAGGCGAAGGAAAAGAAGGGGAAGGCATGGCAGGAGGAGAGGAGGAAAGGTAGGAGTATGGAAGTGAGGGCATGAACTTTTAATGTTGGCAGTATGGGAGAGAGACACCTGATATTCTGGAGAGAAGGAGGGTTGATATATATTGTGCTTTCAAGAGAGCAGATGGAAGGGGGTAAGGCCAGGTGTATCAGAGGTGAGTTCAGATTGTTCTACCAGGGTGTGGATGGGAGGATAAATGGGGTAGGGGTCATCTTGAATGAACAGTATGTCAGGAGTGTTTTGGAGGTAAGAAGAATGTCTGACAGGGTGATATTTATGAAGCTGGGAATTGATGGTGTGATGATGAATGTTGTTAGTGCATATGCTCTGCAAATTGGGTGTAAGATGGATGAGAAAGAAACATTTTGGAGTGAGTTGGATGAAGTGGTGGAGTGTGTACCCAAGTGTGAGAAAGTGGTGATTGGAGAGGATTTCACTGGGCATGTTGGTGAAGGGAACATAGGGGATGAGGAGTTGATGGGGTAGGTATGCTGTTAAGGAGAGATATGCAGAAGGTCAGATGGTAGTGAATTTTGTGAAAAGGATTGTCAGGGTTGTGGTGAATACATATTTTAAGATTAGGGAGGAGCATAGGGTGACATACAAGAGTAGAGGAAGATGCACACAGCTGGATTATATCCTATGTAAGAGGGCCAGTCTGAAGGAGATTGGAGACTGCAAAGTGGTGACTGGGGAAAGCGTAGTTAAGGAACATAGGATGGTGGTCTGTAGGATGACACTGGTGATCAAGAAGAAAAGGAGGAGAGTGAGGGCAGTGCCAAAGAGCAAATCATGGAAGTTGAAAAAGGATAACTATAAAGAGGAGTTACAGGGGAGAGTTAAGACAGACACTCGGTGGTAATGAAGAGTTACCAGATAGCTGGGTAGCCACAGCAGAGGTGGCAATGGAGACAGCTAGAAAGGGGCTTGGTGTGACATCTGGACAAGAAGACCTGGTGGTGGAATGAGGAAGTACAGGACAGTATACAGAGGAAGAGGTTGGTGAAGAAGAATTGGGATTGTCCGAGAGATGAAGAAAGTAGACAAGTACAAGAAGATGAGGCATATGGTGAAGAGAGAAGTGGTGAAGGCTAAGGATAAGGTGTAAGGCAAGTTGTATGAAAGGCTGGACATTAAGAAGGAAGAAAAGGACCTGTACCGATTGGCTAAACAGCGGAATTGAGCTGGGAAAGATTTACAGCAGGTTAGGGTCATAAAGGATAACAAGGGAAATGTACTCACAAGCGAGGAGAGTGTGTTGAGCAGATGGAAAGAGTACTTTGAGGGGATGGTGAATGAAGAGAATGAGAGAAAGAGAGAAAGTTGGATGATGTAGGGATAGTGAATCAGGAAGTGCAATTGATTTGCGAGGGGGAAGTAAAGACCTCTATGAAGAGGATGAAGAATGGGAAGACTGTTGGTCCAGATGACATATCTATGGAAACATGGAGGTGTTTAGGAGAGATGGCAGTGAGGTTTTTGACCAGATTGTTTAACAAAATCTTGGAAAGTGAAAGGATGCCTGAGGAGTGGAGAAAGTGTATTGGTACTGATTTTTAAGTGTGATGTGCAGAGCTGTAGTAACTACAGGGGGATACAATTGATCATCCACAGCATGAAGTTATGGGAAAGAGTAGTGGAAGCTAGGTTTAAGAAGAGAGGTGATGATTAGTCAGAAGGAATTGCATTGTGTCTTTGTAGACTTAGAGAAAGCATATGACAGGGTGCCTAGAGAGTAGTTGTGGTATTGTATGAGGAATTCGAGAGTGGCAGAGAAGTATGTAAGAGTGGTACAGGATATGTACAAGGGCAGTGTGAACAGTGGTGAGGTCTGGAGTAGGAGTGGCGGATGCATTCAAGGTAGAGGTGGGATTACATCAAGGATCAGCTCTGGGCCCCTTCTTATTTGCAATGGTGATGGACAGGTTGACAGATGAGATCAGACAGGAGTCCCTGTGGACTATGATGTTTGCAGATGACATTGTGATTTGTAGTGAGAGTAAAGAAGAGGTTGAGGAGACCCTGGTGAGGTGGAGACATGCTCTAGAGACTAGAGGAATGAAGGTCAGCAGGATTAAGACAGAATATATGTGTGTCAATGAGGATGAGAATGGAGGAATGCTGAGGATGCAGGGAGCAGAGTTGGTGAAAGTGGATGAGTTTAAATACTTGGGATCAGCAATTCAGAGTAATAGTGAATGTGGAAGAGAGGTGAAGAAGAGAGTGCAGGCAGGGTGGAGAATAGTGTCAGGAGTGATTTGTGACAGATGGGTACCGGTAAGCGTGAAAGTGAAGGTCCACAATATGGTAGTGAGACCAGCTATGTTATATGGGTTGGAGATGGTGCCATTGATGAAAAGACAGAGTCAGAGCTGGACGTGGCAGAGTTAAAGATGTTAAGATTTGCACTGGGTGTGACGAGAATGGACAGTATTAGAAATAAATATATTAGAGGGTCAGCTCAGGCTGGACTGTTTGGAGACAAAGCCAGAGAGCAGAGATTGCATTTGTTTGGACATGTGCTGAGGAGGGATGGTTTATATAATAGGGGAAGGATGCTAAGGATGGAGCTGCCAGGTAAGAGGAAAAGAGGAAGGCCTAACATAAGGTTTATGGATGTGTTGAGAGATGACATGCAGGTGGTTGGTATGAGACACAGCAAGACGCAGAGGACAGGAAGAAATGGAAACAGATGATCCGCTGTGCTGACCTCTAACTGGAGCAGCTGAAAGGAAAAGAAGAAGAGCTGTAGTAATGCTACTCCATAAGGGTGGCCTCACCACTGACCCCAGAAATTCTAGGCTCATCAGCCTGACCAGACTTGTTTGCAAATGCATGAAACATGTTATAACTAACTTGGTAAACTATGATATTAAAAATCTCATTAGTCTTGAACCACTACAATCCGGCTGTCTCAAGGGTAGATCCCGTCTAATGAATCTGTTTAACTTCTTTGAAAAGGTAACCCAAGATGATGACAGCAGTCATGCTGTCACACACCATATCTTCATCTGGTCAAGGCATCTGACACTATCCCTTATGAGTAAGCATAATGAATTACAAACAGATCCCCATGTAGTAAGATGGATAGCAAACTGGCTAAAAGACAGTGTGGGTAGCAGGTGCCTTATCGAAGAGCATGAAGGTGACTGGTGGTGTCCCACCTGGTCAATGATGGGACCTTCTTTTTTGCATTTACTTTTCTGATTTCTAGACCATGAACCAAGACCTCTGGCTAACTAAGTTTACAGACAACTCTCAAATGGGAGTCATTGTCAAGTCCCCCTCTGATGCAGAGGAGCTTCAGCAAGAAGTTGCAGTTGTAAACACTTAGTGTCCTAAAAAATTGGCTATCCTAAAAAATTGGCTCAGATTAAATACTAAAAAGTGCAACCTTGTTATGTGGTATAAGTTATGTGGATTTTTTCTTTTGGTTATGCTGTGGAGCTACCTCTATTTTTTCTTGGTTACCGGTTAAGCAGAATTCCAAAACTGTCACATGATGAGTTAATACAATAAACTTATCTGCTCAATTTGATTTAAAAATAACACCATAATTTAAAGCAGGTTTTGCACAAGCCTTTAAATGTTGTCAGTCGAATTCTTAATTCCACCTCTTACATCATTACATACTTTATCTAAAACAAAAAAATAAAACTGTATGATTGGTGGTACCTACCCTAATTGCATAGTTATGCTCATACATTCTTACTTCCAGAATTCTATAGTACAGCCTGCACAGAACATTTTACACAAAGAGAATAATGCAGCGTAAATTAGTCTTTTTGATATATGATTAAACTAGCCTAGAGACATAGATTTGTTTTCACTTTTCTTGATTACTATACTAGTTATATCTTTGAATTTCTGTGTCCTTTATTTTCTTTGCCAGTGGTTTTAAACAGAACACAAATAACAAAGGGGAAAGAGGACACTCCTACCTCCTTCCTCTGTTCAGGCACAGTTTATCAAAGAGGATCCCTCCCACTTTGATTACAGCAGCTTTACTGTTTCCTCCTGCATTTCTTAACGTAATTCAATACTCATGCCCTTGTGTCTGTACCCATGAGACCATTCACATTCCAAGTGTCACCATTATGATAACAGTTTATTATCCAGACTACTACATATGACATTTTTCTTTGACAGCTTTTTTTAGATGTCTGTTTCCAGCTTTTGTGTTACATGCACCTATGAATGTTTGGCAGGTTGATCATTATAGAGTTGTTTCTTGTCTCCATTTGAACCTAAGTGGCATTGTACAAGACTTTCTGTTTTAATGGAAATCCGTAAACAAACAAACATATCATAGAGCACTCTGTTAAACTATTAATATAATGCAAACATACAAAGCTATGTACCTCTTCAAATAATGTTTAACCCTCTTAATAGGAACAGTTGTCCCAAATAGCTGCAGACACAGGCATTATCTAATGTAAAGTTAAGGTTATCAATGCTAAGATGCATTGCTGCCTGTTCTTGTTTTATCTTTATTCCCCTCCCAGATGTGAAAAACAACTTCCATGCTTTCAAAAAATATTAACTTTTAACCTCCAAGAAACCAGTGTTGTGACTTCTTAATTGCCCTATAATCAGCTTTGCTGGAAACATAAGAAGAAATGTGGCACTTAGCCGCAGGCCCTTAAAGTCTTGCTGAACATTTATTGCTAAATGAAAACTTTTCATTATATTTAGTACTGTCTCGTTTAATTGTTTCCACTTAAAACGTATTAGTTTAAACCAAGGGTTTTAATCAAGACATTCACCAATACAAAAGTAAGAAAAAACATATCCGCTGTACATATATTATTATCTGTGTACGTTTGTACCAATTCCTCCACTTTAGCAACCCAAGATTACAGCCAATTAACTTAAACATGCTTTGTCCAGCCTTTTTTCTCTTTTTACATGGTAATGCCTATACTACTTAATACTAAAAAGAAGAAAGAAGGAAAGAAAAATACCTCTGTACTTCCAGTATCTTTATCACATACAACAATATCTGAAAACTGCTTTACAATAGAACAAGTAATTTATATTATGAAAAGTTTTATAGAAATATTGTTAAGAACAGAAATTGTTTTACTTGGTTACCCTTTTTCCTTCCTCTTCCCTTCCTCTGTGTCCTTCCAAGCATTAATGACATGAAATGGGGTAAAAGCCTTTCAACCCACCACAAGTTTAACAAAGTTAACACAAGTCCTTTCTTTCTACTTTTTCTTGTACAGCCATATTTCACAAATGAGACTGATGCCTTGTAATCTCACATTTATTCAGTAATTTATGAGTTGCTGGTGGTCTTCCTGTTCATCTACATCTCCCAACTCCAGACTCTGGTTCATTTCCAAGGTATTCCTGATGCTTCTAATCAACTCTTGTGCTTTTCTCTGACTCTGTCAAGCATTTTCTTTTGGAACAATTGGAAAAAATTTCAATGGAAGTGGAAAAGATGTATAATTTATTATTAGTAGAATGAGAAGCAGAGTCCCCTTTTGCTTGATGGCTCACTTTTTGTTGAATAAACTTGTATATTTCCTTCTCAGCCTGTTCTGTATGAGTAAAAATCATCACTCCCTTCCTGTAGTACCTTTACAGTTGAGTTTCTTCAGAGATCATTGACTTTATTCATTTTCAAGTGGCAAATTGTGCTGGGAGTTGTGATTTTATAGGTTCATAGGTTTGTAAGTAACTACTAGGCTAGCTGAGCTTGCAGAGCTAGACATAACCCCTTCAGTTATAAGCTGTGCAGTATAGAAGGACTTTCTTACAACAGTAGAAAGATGTTTGTCAAAGATTAGGTCACTGTTCACATAAATTCCCATATCCTGAACAACTGGGTCAACTCTTAGGGGTCTGTTGTCAGTGTGGTAGTTCCCTGGGGGGGTAGATGACTTTCCAAAGGATACAGTAATGCATTTTTTGGCATTTAGTTTCAGACCATTATTTTAACTCCCGTTATTTTTTTGATACAAACCTTCCTGCAGGATGGTTAAGTCATTTGGGGATTCAGTGACTGCTCCTAGCTTGCAGTCATCTACAGACTTAATCAGCCAGAGCCCTTTGGTCTTGGCCTTTGCTTCAGAAAAGTAAATGCCAAACAGGAGAGGTCCCATCACATAATTTTGAGGTACTCCACTGGTGACTGGTCTCTTTGTGGAAGTAGCTTCCCATTTTTGGATTATTTGCCTATCTGTGAGCCAGTTGCCAATCCAGTGGGTGGCATAGGGGTTTGTTCCCAGTTTATTTAGCTTTTCTGCTATGCTGGAGTGGGGAATTGTGCCAAAAGCTTTGGCCAGGTTGAGGTATGTGGTGTGTACCATTTTGCCTTCATCCATTGCTTTGGTGACCTTTTCAAAAAAAATCACCAGGTTGAGTAAGCATAATCTGCCCTTGATGAATCCAGACTGAGATGGAGATGAATCTAGTGTTTCGAGGTTCCCTAGTCCTGACTGATTAATTCCATGATAAGTCATTCCATGGCTTTGCATATTAAGCTAGTTAGACTTATGGGACTGTAATTGCTTGGGTCTGTGGAAGGTCATTCATTATGAAGGGGAATGACTGTAGCTGTTCTCCATTCTCGTGGTACAAAACCTGTATGGAGACTGAGTCTGAACAGTGCTGTTAAGGGTGTGCCTGAATCGAGCTTCATGCTGTTTAAAATGTATCCAGGGATATTGTCAGGGCCCAACAATTTTCTATCATAACCAGAATGTAGGCACCGGACACCAACCGTTCACATAACAGAGTCTTTATTTAAGTACAAGAGCGATAACGGCACATAAACGCTATATACACACTGTTCTACATTTTCGTCCTAAAACTTCATCTGATGAGAATACTAAGTCCCAAGAACAGTTTAAATACTTAAAATTACCACAAATAACCAGTGAAATTCGACATCCAATTAGTTATGCAACCAGTTTTGAAACTAAAAGCATTAATAAATAAGATATTTAATACATGTTAATGTGTTTAAAATCAGTACTGATATCTTAAACCTTAAATTTGACTTTAATGTGCAGACACAAGCCGCTGTGAACAACGGCTCATATGCCAATATGTTAAATGATTTGGACAGTTTATTGCATAAATATAAGATGTGGGAAATGGACAATGCTTACTTAAAACACTGTTGCAGTAAAAATTGTGCCAAAGGGATTAAGGGTATGTAAATACCCTAGCAATGTAAAAGATGGCTCGGACTTCCACAAGGAGCTTTTGAGAGATGTGGGATAGATATAATGAGAGCCATTTTAAAAAATAATGAAATGGAGGTGGAAAAGGTGTATAATTTTAACTAAGCATACTAACAATATTATTCATGATGTAATGTTCACCGTTGATACAGAAAAAGCAAAGTATTTTGATTTATTAAAGAAAATTGAGACAAAGTGTAAGGAACTGCAGGCTTGCAAAATAATTTAACAGAGGCAGGTATAATAATGAGAAATATAATAGAGGTTGGGAGGATGATGAAACAGATAACCATGGCTTTTTTAAACATATAGGACCCTTTAAACTTTCCCTCTCTTTGGAGGTCCGAAAGGTTAAGACAGAAGGAACTTGTGAATTATGGACCAAAAAACTACAGACAAAGGGGGTGGGCACCACGGAGAGAGCCTATTGGACTTGGAAAAACAAGGAGATATTATAAAAGATGGATTTAAGTTCAGTTACAATCTGTTCAACATTTTTAATTACACAAACATCAGTATTAGTAGACCATATTTTGATTTATTTTCAAAAGGTTTCACTTTTATACCTAGGATTAAAACAAATATTTTTAATTTATTGGTGGACCTCAGACTTTTTATTAGGAAGAAAAATTTGGAATTGATTTTTTGTGGACAAGAAACCAAGAATATCTGTGATAAGTTGGTCAAAATAAGTACTTTTAACTTGCCTTTGCACCTCCAACTCAAGAATTTTGAGGTTGTAGTGGAAAATGAATTAAGGGAAGCACTCAAAAACAATAAAGTGAAATCAAATATGACAGCAGATGAGAGACATTCTGCAGACATGTAGAGACAACAAAAATTTGAGGGTCATAAAACCTGACAAAGGTGGGGGGGGTGGTACTGATGGATCATATAACTTATGAAGGAAAAATGTTGGAGATTTTAAGCGATGAAAACAAATATACAAGGGTTTCCATTAATTAAGTAAACATTGCTTACAGGAAAATATCAGTATGTTTAAATGACTTGTTGAAAGGCCTTCTAGATAGGGAAATGTACAATTTTTTACATGAAAAACCTAGAGTCCCATCCATTTTCGGTATTCCGAAGGTGCACAAGAACCTAAAGGTCCCCCTCTAAGACCTATAGTTTCTGCACAAGGGTCGTTACTGCACCTTTAGCCAAATACATTGACCATAAAGTAAAAAAACTGGTTTTGGAAAATGACAATATTTTAAATGATTCCTGGGACTTCCTAAGATGTTTGACACATTGTATTCGGACAATTTATGTTTTATTACTCTAGACATGGTTGACTTATTTACATGTATACCACATGACATTGGTTTGAGGTGGTTTGAGGAGTCTTTAGCTGACTTTAAAGACATCTATTTCAATGAATTTCAGACAGTCCTAATTTTAATGGACTTAGTGTTAAAGAATAATTTTATATTCTTTGAAGGAGAGTACTACAGACAACTCAGAGGTGTAGCAATCGGTGCGCATTGCACACCTACATATGCCAATATCATTCTGTCATACTGGGAAAATAATTATGTACTTAACTCTGAGTATAGACAATACTGGAAATTTTACGGACATTTTTAGATGACATATGTCTCTTCTGGGTCAGCACAGAGAACATGTTCAAAACATTCTTAGATTATTTAGCTGAGGCCACACATTTTTTAAAGTTCACTAAGAATTCAACAGTGGAGAGATGAATTACTTGGATGTCAATATACATAAAAGTAATAGAGGTTTTAGATCTAAAATATTCAGGAAAGAGACTTTTTCCACTTCATACCTACACTATGCTAGCACCCATCCCCCCTATCAAAAAAGGGGGGGTAGTAAAGGGTCATTTGGTGCGTGCAAGTAGGATGACCTCTCATGACAATGATTTTCAAATTGAGTGCGAGTGTATTCTTTGACAGAGGTTATCCTAGTGAAATGTTGAATGAAATATACACTGAAGTATTAATGGCAAGGAAAACAAGATGTTCTTCATCTCACATTGCTGCAGTCATAACCTGTGGGTAGTCCGCTGTCCTCGGTCGGCCCGAATACCAAAGTGTTAGGCTGGCGTCGGTCATGATCGCTTAGATCTGACGTCAGTACGCCATGGTACTAAAGCGCATGACCGACGTCATATCCTCAGTCTTTCTTGCCGCATGGTCCGAAGCAGAAGCAGCGTTTGCAAGTGCCGTTCGTCATCCTGAAATTTTCGAATTCTGAATTTCAGACCGAAGACCAAGTTGGGCTAAGTACCCCGTTGGGGAATATTTTTGTCTTTTCTTGCCTCAGTTAATTCCGGATGTCAGAAAAAGTGAATAATTGTATTTCTTGTGGGAAACAGATACCTCATAGGGATTACCACTCTCTTTGTATTCCTTGTTTGGGGCCTGAGCATGACGTAGTCGGGTGTCGCTTTTGTGCTAAATTTAATAAGCGCACTATAAAGCGTAGGTTAGATTGTGCTAGGCTTGTCTTCGGTAAGCGGTGTAATTATAATATGCCGTCGGATCCTCCGACGCCCGCTACCGCGAAGAAGCGCAAGGAGAAATCTTCGAAAACCAGACAGGATGAGTCGTCCATTCCGGACGCCGGTTCTTTAGAGACCACGGTGGAGTCTGTGGATCCGACCGAGGTTTCAGTTGAGTCTCAGGAGGAACCTTTAGTTTTGCAAGATGTGGCCTCTCAGGAGTCAGGTCAGGCTGAGGGGGCCTCTCAGGTGGCTGTGCTCCCTTCTTTGCATAAGGTGGTTAGGCCTTCTCCCTCTGTCTCTAAGGTACCTTCAAAGGCCAGGCCTGGTTTATCTTCCTCTGGTGTCAGTCCTAGTTCTGCAGGTTCTGTGCCTAAAAAACACATGCTTAAAATTGCAGAAGATTTAATTACCTTGATTAGAGGTTGTATGCCCCCTCCAGATAAGAGGCCTAGGGTGGAGCCAGAGGTGGAAGGATTGGAACATTCTTCAGATTATTCAGAGTCTTCGGCTGAAGACATTCAGGATTTTCCCCCTTATTCTGATTCTGACGCAGAGGATTCTAGTCCCTCTGCTTCCCCTCCAGAGGATTTTTCTTTTTCAGAAACCCTGCATTCTATGAGGGAGCATTTTAAATGGGAAGGTCAGGATTTCTCAGATTCCCGAAAGAGGCTTAGGGAATTCTTGTTTTTACCACAACATAGGCCCTTGGCTATACCTCCGGTCTTAGATGTTGTACAGGATGTTTTCTCTGAGGCTTCACTTAATCCAGACTCTTTGCCTCCTGCCCCAGTTAAGCCAGACAGGTATTACAGGGTGCCAGGGGCTCATAAATATTTGTATAAGAGCCCTAGGGCGGACCCTGAAACTATTAGCCAGGGACCTAAGGGTGTCAGGGCTTCTGTTGTAAAGAATCCAGTTCCTATGGATAAGGACTCTAGAGCTCTGGATAGGTGGGGTAAAAAAGTGTATACCTCTTCCACTCTTGCAATGAGGGCTTTAAATTGCCAGTTTCATATGCTGAAATACCAGAATTTTCTTCTTAGTCAATTGAAATCTAAGGTGGATGCTTTAGCAGAGGGCATAGAGTGTAAGGAATTACAGGATTTAGTTCATGCCTCTGATCAGGCGGGTAAGCATTCCTTGCAGTGTGGTTTTGATGCTTTGCAGGCCTCTTCTAGGGTGGCTGCCACTGGATCAGTTATTCGTAGGCACGCTTGGCTTAAGGATCAAAACTTGTCAGAGCATGTTAAAGCTCGAATTTTGGATGCTCCCCTTCAGTCTGAAGTTTTGTTTGGTTCTCCTGTGGAGTCAGTCTTGAAGAAAATGGAGGACAAAGCTAAGTCTATGCAGACTGTTAAAGATTTCTTACAAGTGCAGCCCCCTAAGTTTAGCAGAAATTGGCCTACTAAGGGATGGGCTTACCCTTCTTCTGATTTACAGTCTAGGGGCAGATCTAGACGTGGTAGGGGCAGAGCTCATGCACAGGGTTCTTTTAGGCCTAGGACATGGAGTTCCCCTGCGCAGTCTGCTGGTGAGGGCAGGGGTCAGTCCTTTCGTAAGCAGACCCAATGACCTGCATCTTCAGCTGCCCGATCCTTCTTGTCTGGCAGCTCCTCTAGGGGGAAAGTTGGTACTTTTCAGGCAAAATTGGCTTTTAGTCACCCAGGACAAATGGGTGTTGGACATTATAAACCGAGGCTACAAGTTTTATTTCCACACATTGCCCCCTTTCAAAGGCATGCCAGACGTTCCTCCTCAGCAAAAGGCAGAGGCTCACAAACAGATTTCTTTACTTCTTCAAATGGGAGCTATCCAGCAGGTGCCTCCATTAGAGGTGGGCCTAGGATTTTATTCTCGCCTGTTTCTTGTACCAAAGAAGGGAGACACTTGAAGGCCGATTCTGGATTTGTCTATTCTCAACACATACCTGGACATTCCAAAATTCAAAATGTTGACTTTGCAACAACTTCTACCTATGCTAGGCAAAGATCATTGGATGGTAACTCTGGATCTCAAGGAGGCTTATCTTCATATTCCTATCAGGCCAAGCTGCAGGAGATTCCTGCGTTTTCGGGCTGGGACTTTACATTATCAGTTCTCTGCATTGCCCTTTGGCTTATCTACTGCGCCCAGGGTATTCACAAAGGTTCTGGCTCCGGTGATAGCCTTCTTCAGGTTAAGAGGAATACAGATTTATCCTGACTTGGACGATTGCCTGATTCTTGCTCAAGACAAAGACAAGCTACTTCACCATCTTCAGTATGTTATGGCAGTGTTAAGGTGCCTAGGGTATTCTGTGAACGAAATAAAGTCCAGTCTAGTACCCTCTCAGGACATGTGCTTTCTGGGTGTGAGACTGAATACAGCCTCTCAGATGGCGTTTTTGACCCCGGACAAGCAAAGAAATCTTTCCCTTTACTTCCAGCAATTGTCTCACCTGTCCAGGCTGACTGCAAGGACAGTCCTTCAAGCCTTGGGGTTCATGGCATCTTGTATTCTGGTGCTTCCCAATGCCAAACTGCATATGAGGAAGTTGCAATGGTATCTCAAGAGTGTATGGACTCAACACTGCCACGATTTGGACACTGTCATTCAAATAATACCTTGCATTCAAAAAGAATTTTTGTGGTGGGCTCAGGAATGTCACCTAAACAAGGGACTCTCTGTGACCCGACCAGAGGCGAGTCAGATTTTAACGACAGATGCCTCGGACAAGGCTTGGGGAGCACACCTCAATGGAAAATGGGTTCAAGACACGTGGCCTGCCAGACTTCCAACATTTGCATATCAACATGAAGGAGATGTTAGCAGTCCAATTTGCATTGATGGCCTTCAAGGATCTACTACACCCAGGACAAGTGTTGATTCAAACAGACAACACAACTGTCATGTGGTACATCAACAAGCAAGGGGGAACCCATTCGTACCCACTTTGCAGGCAAGCTATGATTTTGTGGGAGACGGCTCTCAGTTTGCACCTCACTCTTCAAGCAAGGTTTCTGCCAGGAGCACAGAACTCCTTAGCGGATGTTTTAAGCAGACAGATGGTGGATCCCCACGAGTGGAAACTGGATCCTCATGTATTTCAACAGTTGACAGTGTTTTGGGGGACTCCAGACATAGATCTGTTCGCTTCTCCACTAAATTTCCAGCTGCCAAAGTTTTGCACAAAGATGTTTCATCCAAAAGCTTGGAAAGTGGATGCACTATCATTCAGTTGGAACAACCTTCACGTCTATGCCTTTCCTCCTCTGCCTCTCCTTCCCAAGCCCTCCATGATTCTTATAGCTCCAGACTGGCCACGTCAGCACTGGTACCCTCTGCTGAGGAGTTTGGTACGGGAGCCTCCTTGGCCTTTGCCAGCAAGTCCACACCTTTTGTCCCAGGCAGGCAATCATTTCCTCAATGTCAGGATACAGTCCCTGCATCTGACAGCCTGGCATATTCTGTTCTAGACCCTGGAGGGTCGCAACTTCCTCAACAAGTTTTGAATGTTATTTTGGAGGCCAGACGGCCTAGTACTAGGAAGGTTTATGCTGATAAATGGAGGAGACTTTTTCTTTGGTGTAAAGCAAAGGGCTTTGATGTTTCAGTACCTAATTTGAGTGTTTCACTTCAGTATCTTACAGAATTACTAGACAAAGGTTTGTCTTTCTCCTCTGTGAAGGTTCATGCTGCAGCCATTTCTGCTCACTATGACTGTGACCCACCTTTGTTCTCTCATCCTTTGTTTAAGCAATTTCTTAGAGGGGCAAAGAACATAAGACCCCCACATAGAGCTCCTACACCTTCCTGGGATCTCAATTTTGTGTTGGAGAAACTCACTATGTTAAGTTGTCTATCTCGCCTTCATTCTTGCTGGATGGGTTCGGAGCCGACCTCGGCTCCGACTCGGCCACTCTAAAAGCTCGAGAGTTGGTTCCACCGGCTCGAGGCTCCCCTTATATCCCACAATGCTAGGCGAGAGTTACCTCAGATCTCGTTTGCCGCTACAGCTATCGAGGTGTTGGTTTTCTACCGGTTCTTGGTAAGTGACTTTTATTGTGTAAGTTAGTCTATTAAAACCCCTTTAATTTTAATATTTTTACTTATTTCCCTTAGTTTAGAGAAATTTTTATCCCCTTCTAAAAAATTCCCGTTTTTTTCCCTCAAGAACTTTAGGTTCTTCCCTTGGGCCTACAGGCCTTTTCTCTTTCCCTAGTGGAGTGTGTGTATTATTTCTTTTTTAAAAAAAAAAAAAAAAACCTAGTTAGTGGTTTATTATAATTTAAACTTGACAGGGTGTAATTAGTGTGTTTGTTTGATTACACCTTTAGAAATGTCTAAGGAAGCAAAGGTCTCCGGATTCAAGAAGTGTGATGCGTGCTGTCAGAAAATGTCTCTGACAGACGCTCACACTTCTTGTGTCTACTGTCTGGGACCTTTGCACCTGCAGGACTCCTGTGCTGTGTGCCATGGCTTCAGCCCCAGGGTCCTGCAGGAAAGAAAAAATAAATTGATCTTAAGGGGCTTACTCAAGCCAGAGGATTCCCTTTCTGTTTCTACAGGGAAGCCCTCTAAGGCATCTAGGTCTTCGGCTCCGACAACTGAGCCGAGACCTAAGGTTTCTAAACCTCTGCCTACATCGGCTCCGGCTGGAGCCGATGAGTCTCAGTCCACAGTTTCTGTGGTTCCCTCGGCTCCGGCTGGAGCCAAGGTATTAGAAGTTCCCGTGTCGGCTCCGACCAGACCTTCGGAGCCGACAACTAGGAAGAGGTCCAGGTCACCATCTCTTGGCTCCGTTCATTCGGCTCCAGGATCTCCCCTGCTGTCTGAACGGAGCCAAAGATCTCACTCCTCTAGGTCATCGAGGCTGTCGGATCATGACCTTCAGAGGGTAGTGAGTCGACTTCTTAAGTCCGAGGCACTGGCCCAGATGCTTCAGAGCCCGACTCATCAGTCGATGCCTGCCCCGGTCCATCAATATATTCCTCCTTCGACTCTCTTGAGCTCGGAGCTGGGTCGCGTAGGAACCGAGACTGTGATAGCATCGGAGCCGATACAATTGTCTTCGGCTCCGTCGTCGACTCCGATTTCTTCCTTGGAAGAATCTCGGCGCCGGACTTCCCTCGTCGGCTCCGAGGGGGTGAGTGGCATCGGACCCTTGTCCGACCCCTCTCCTCTCGGTGCTTCGGGCGCTGGTGAGTTCGGCTCCGACATCGACCTCGAGCCATCACTGTCGGTGCCGAGAGGTTCTTAGCTTCTCGGAGTGGGGACCTCTGGCTTTGCCTGACAGGGGTGCATTCGAGGTCATGCGGAGTGTGTTAGAGCCTGGCTCTACTCCACAGTCGGCTCCGTCCGCCCCTCCTCACGGTGCCTCAGGTCAAGTCGACTCACTCCCTCATCCCGGACCGCAGAGAGCCAGCTCCTCAGGAACCCCCTGTGGGGATTTCATCCTCTTCCGAGGCCTCTCCTGATTTGGCAGAAGAGCCCCCTCGGAAAAGGAAGTGTAAGAGGAAACACATTGACTCACCTGAGTCCATCACGTCTGACACAGATTTGGATGATTCTGAGGGTTCCCCCCGTTCCCCTTCTGAAGATGTCTCATTTGCAGACATACTAGAGATCCTGAAACAGAGGGGAAATTGGCCAGCCCTCAACCCTTCGGAGGATGAATCTGTGTGTACCTTGAGGCGTTTGGCTCTCGCCCTTCCACCTCCTGGGTGTCTCCCCCCTTTGACCCCCTCATGCAGGTGGTTGCTAAGAAGGCATGGACGGCTCCTGATTCAGTGGACCCCACTCCCAGGAGGCCCTCCAAGTTCATAACGGCACCAGCAGACGAACAGTTCTTAACAAAAGGAGTTTCTGTGGATGCTATGGTGGTAGCTGCTGCCACTAAGAAGGAGCTAGCTGATCCTTCAGTACCTGTCCATCCACCTAACAAGGAATCTAGGTCCATGGACAGGTACGGGAAGCGGATGTTCTCGTCAGCGACATTTACCATGCGTTCACTGAACTACCTATGCCACTTTACTCGTCTTCAAAGGGACTTGATCAAGGAAGCGAGTGAAATGTTAAAGGACCCTACAGCTGCGGGTTTTCAAGATAAGATGAATACGCAGCTGGCTACCCTTAACTCCATAACCAACTCCTCCATGCGCCTTCTCTCTTACGCGGCTGATGGAGCGAGTAGAGCCGCAGGGACAGGTGTGGCCTTACGTAGGCATGCCTGGATGCGGCTATGTAATTTCGCGGACCCCTTCAAGACGTCTTTCACTAACTCCCCGTTTGATGGATCATCTCTTTGGTCCTCAAGTGAAAGAAACCTTGACTAGGTGCGAAACTGATGGCAAGACCTTTTCTGCCGCCGGAGTCCGTTTTCTACTCCTTCTAGGCCTTACCCCAAAGGCCAGAAAGGTGGAAAGATGTGGTTCCATAAACAATCTCAAGGGACTTCGCCTGACGCACAGAGTCGTTTTCCCGCCAGAGGCAGAGGCGGGAATAACAATGGTAGACGTCGCCCTAGGGGCAGGGGGTCCGCAGAACCAGGGCAATCGGGAAGCCTTCCTGACAAGCCCTTTCAGCATCCCTGAGGTGTTGCCCGACTGCCCATCTTCGGAGGCAGTCGGGGGAAGATTGTCACTGTACCCAGAAGCCTGGCTATCCCTGACTCAAGACAAATGGGTACAGTCCATCATTTCCGAAGGCTATTCTATCCCCTTTCTTCGCATTCCAAATCAATCAAAAAAATCCCTTCCAGATGTTCCACCGCTCAAAGGGATCTAGCGGTTTTGGAGATTTCAAAACTGCTTACAAAAAGAGCAATTCAGCCAGTTCCAGCAGACCAGCAAGGATCCGGAATCTACTCAAGGTTCTTTTAGTTCCAAAGAAAACAGGGGACTGGAGACCAATTTTGGATCTCAGTATCTTGAACAGATCAGTCAAGAAAACAAGATTTCGGATGGTCACGCTGCAATCCATCCTTCCCCTTTTGGGCAAAGGAAACTGGATGTGCTCTATAGACCTTCAGGATGCGTACTATCACATAAAAATGAACAGACGCTCCAGAAGATTCCTCCGCTTCAGGCTGGGAACCTGTCATTTTCAGTTCAGGGCCCTGCCCTTTGGTCTCACCACTGCCCCGGTGTTTACCAAATGCATGGCAGTGGTAGCTTCTCACCTGAGGCGACAAGGATTCCAGGTGTTTCCATATTTGGACGACTGGCTCCTCACAGCTCCCACCAAGCATCTCCTTCTGATGGCCAGGGATTACACTTTTCGCATTTGTCAAAAGTTAGGCATTTCAATAAATTGCGAAAAGTCTGTTTTGTCGCCTTGTCGTACTATTACTTTCATAGGCGCAAATCTAGACACAGTAGACATGTCTCTTGAGACTAACACATCAGAGAATAACAGACATTCACAAACTGGTCTCACTCCTTTTCAACAACAACAGAATCAAAGCCAGATTAGTTCTGAAAGTGTTGGGAATTATGGCGGCCATACCCCTGCTTCCATTAGCCAGATTCCATATGCGGATCCTTCAATGGATGCTCTTTACTCAATGGTCATACCAGGAACTTCCAATGTCTCACACCATTATGATCACGCAAGCGTGCAAAAATCATCTCATGTGGTGGATGTCTTCCCCTCAGCTCTTGTTGGGAAGACCCTTTGTTCCACCCCCTCCGGTTGCTACTCTGACAACGGATGCATCCCTGATCGGGTGGGGGGGGCATTATCAGGGCAGGACGGTCCAGGGCACATGGCAACCAAACGAATGCCACTTGCACATAAATGTTCTGGAGATGAGAGCAGTGCTTTTAGCGTTGCAAGCCCTTCAAGACTCTCTTCCCTTGGGAACGATTGCAATCCAGACAGACAATATGTCTGTAGTGTGGTACATCAACAAACAAGGCGGAACCAGGTCATACCCCTGTGTCGAGAAGCACTCAGACTGTGGCAATGGGCGATTTCTTCTCAGCGGTTTCTGATAGCAACGCACATCCCGGAAGTCCAATCAAATTGCGGACAAGTTGAGCAGAGCAATCCTCATGCCTCACGAGTGGTCTCTGAAAGACTCTGTGGTGAGAGAAATTTTCTCAAGTGGGGTCAGCCTTGCTGCGATCTTTTTGCTACTCCCCAAAACAGCAAGTGCAGAGAATATTTCACTCTATTCCCTTTACCAGGCCAACCCTGCAGAGACGCTCTAGTCCAAGTTTGGCCCCGGGGACTTCTGTATGCATTTCCTCCCTTCCCACTAATCTCTCAAGTGATACAGAAAGCTATCGCTCAGAAGGCCTCATTGATCCTCATTGCTCCTTACTGGCCTCGACAGGTATGGTTCCCCTTTCTACATCAATTTCTTTTGGAGTGACCATGGAATCTGGACCTAGTTCCAGATCTTTTGATCCATCAGTCGGGTCAGCTTCATCGCTCCCTCCCCTCTCTGAACCTCACTGCTTGGTTCCTCCAGTTCCAACCTTAGCCAGGCTTCCTCAATTATCTCACTCTGTTAGAGATATTTTGATAGCTTCCCATAAATCTTCCACTAGGAAGATTTATTTGAGTAAGTGGAAACGCTTCACATATTGGGCTCAAGAAAAGGACATAGATCCTTTCACTGCTTCCATCCAATTAGTCCTTGATTTTCTAGCTGAACTCTTCCATGCAGGTTCATCTCCTCTACTCTTAAAGTTCAATTGGCAGCTATTTCTAACTTTCATGTGGGTATTTCTGAATCTACCTTAATGTCCCACAAGCTTTGCAAAGCCTTTTTGAAAGGAGTTTTTCTTCTCAGACCTCCTATAAGAAATCCTCCTTCTCCTTGGGACCTAAATTTAGTACTTGCTTCTTTGATTCTTCCCCCTTTCGAACCTGCAGTCTCCTGTTCTTTAAAATTGCTATCATGGAAGACTCTTTTTCTGGTAGCTATTACTTCAGCTAGAAGAGTTTCAGAGCTTCAAGCACTCAGCTGTCGACCTCCTTATCTATTGTTTCATAAGGACAGAGTATCCTTACGAACTAACCCGTCCTTTTTGCCTAAGGTGGTCTCGACGTCAAATCTAAACCAAAGCATTGACCTCCCTGTCTTTTTTCCAGAATATTCCAATAGGTCTGAACAAAAGTTACACTGCCTGGATGTTCATCGTCAATTGAGGTACTATTTGGATAGAACAAAACAATTCAGAAAATCTGATCAGCTGTTTGTCTCCTATGCGGAAAGCAGAAAGGGACTTTCAGTTTCAAAGGTATCATTATCCAGATGGCTAACATCTTTGATTTCCCTTGTATATGAAATTAGAAACCAAAAATTGCCTAATAAACCTAAAGCCCATTCCACCAGAGCTTTGGCTACTTCTTTAGCCTTCCAAGACAGACTGCCTATTGACACCATTTGTGCAGCGGCTACTTGGGCTACTCCTCACACTTTTATTTCTCATTATAAGTTGGATTTAGCTTCTAGGCATAGAGCTAATTTTGGTTCCACTGTTCTCAGGAGTCTGTTCCGTTAGGCCACCCGGGACAAGGTGCTAGGACGGTCCCATCCAGCAAGAATGAAGGCGAGATAGACAACTTAACATATAGAAGTTATGTTCTTACCATAACGTTCCATGTTAGTTGTCTTCTTCTCGCCTTCTTCTTGCGTCCCACCCTCCTTCCCCCTGGCCTGGACAGACCTAGAGGAGTTCTGATTGTGACCTCTCTTTCTACCACCTCTTTCTTAGGCATATGCTATTGTGCATATTTCCCGGTTCAGGATGTAGGTCACCCTTCTTTCTTCCTGTTGTTAGAGGTGGACTCTGTTTAGAGTTATTCTTTTACTTTTATAAGCTGGGGTTAGCTTACAAACGAGATCTGAGGTAACTCTCGCCTAGCATTGTGGGATATAAGGGGAGCCTCGAGCCGGTGGAACCAACTCTCGAGCTTTTAGAGTGGCCGAGTCGGAGCCGAGGTCGGCTCCGAACCCATCCAGCAAGAAGAAGGCGAGAAGAAGACAACTAACATGGAACGTTATGGTAAGAACATAACTTCTATTTATCTCCTTTTGAGCCTGCAGCTACAGCTGAGTTGAAGTTTTTGTCTTGGAAGACAGCTTTTTTGTTGGCCATTACGTCTGCTAGAAGGGTATCTGAATTACAGGCTCTAATGGCAGTTGAACCCTTCCTAATTTTTCATAAGGATAGGGTCTCTTTGCGTACTAACTCTACTTTCATGCCTAAAGTGGTCTCAAATGTGGCCTTGAACCAGTCTATTCATTTGCCTACTTTTTATGCTGATCCCCAAAATAAAGGGGAAAAGATTTTGCACTCTTTGGATATCCACAGGCAGTTGCGTTATTATTTGAGCAGGACTAATGGGTTCAGACAGTCTCAACAGTTGTTTGTTTCTTTTGCTTTGGGTTCTCAAGGGAAACCTGTTTCTAAACAAACTATTTCTAAGTGGATTGGCCATTGTATTGCTTTTTGTTATTCTCATCATGGTAAGGAGATTCCGGCTGGAATCAGACCTCATTCCACTAGGGCTACTGCCACTTCTACTGCTTTTCTGAGGGGTGTAGCTACTAAAGATATTTTGGAGGCAGCTACTTGGAGTTCAGTGCACACTTTTTCTGAACATTACCATCTCCCTCTTTATTCTAAATCTAGGGCTGGGTTTGCCACTGCAGTTTTCCAGGGCATGCTAGCAGCTCCCAATGCTTTATGATTTTACCAACCTCCCTTTACTTTTGCTTTGGGATTCTACCCACAGGTTATGACTGCAGCAATGTGAGATGAAGAACATAGTACAGTTTTGTACCTACCATAAATGTAGATGTTCGAAGATCCACATTGCTGCAGTCCAATTTTCCCTCCCTCCTTCCCCACTGTAGTTTGGGGTGGTTGTGTGGTTTGGGTTGTAAATATTGTTTGTACATGGGTGGTTGGATATTTTCCTGTTTTTTGGCTTTGGCCTTTCTTGTTAGGGCCTTCTGACATCTGGGGCAAGAAAGACTGAGGATATGACGTCGGGCATGCGCTTTAGTACCACGGCGTACTGACGTCAGATCTAAGCGACCATGACCGACGCCAGCCTAACACTTTGGTATTCGGGCCGACCGAGGACAGCGGACTACCCACAGGTTATGACTGCAGCAATGTGGATCTTCGAACATCTACATTTATGGTAGGTACAAAACTGTACTGTATGCACCAATACTTGGAAGAAATCATTTTGATCATGAAGAAACAAACGTGGATGTGAGTAATAGAAATGATGCATACTATTCAGCACTCACTATTATGTTTGATGGTGAAGCAGGTTTAGTGAAAATAATTGAAAATGAATGGAATAAATTTGCAAAAAAAAAAAATCACACCTAAACCATATTTTTGATAAAGCATTTAAATGTGTGTACCATAAGGGTAGTAATATGAAGAACCTGTTAGAGAGAGGTACACCTTATGAAAGAAATGGGCGACATTTAAGTAATAGGAGAGGCACATTTAAATGTTTTTTGGAACTTTGGAACACTTTATTGGTTAAACCAATGAAATACAAGTGATATTTATGTTGTATTTGATAATTTATTTAGGACCTGTAGCTTTAAATATGGCTATGTTTTTGGTGCCAGGAACGTTATTTAAATTGCAACTGTTTTTAAGAAAACATTAGTTCTGATGAAGCCTGTAGTTGGAACGGGTGAAAGCGCTTAACTTGTTACCATTTGGTCTTTTATTAAATTTTGGATTTTTATAGTACATGGTCTTCAGCTATTGTTTCTTAGGTAAGAACTGCAGCTTGGATTTTTGCCTTCCCTAGATAAGAAAATTATTTGCATAGTTTCTGAAATCATTAACTTTTAGCCTTGAAGAAACCAGTGATGTGAAGTTGTTAAATCTCGTCGTTTATTCTCACTGATGGGTTCGGAGCCGATCCTCTGCTCCGACATGGCCAATAGCAAAGCTCAAGCTTTATAATAGCTCGAGACCAAGCCCCTTATCCCATGATGCACTGCTGGAATTACCTCAGACCTAGTTTGCCACGGTACGGATCTCTTGGTTTCCAGCATTGCTCGAGACTGCTTTCTACAAATTAGCAAGTTTTTACAAATCTTTTTCTGATATTCTTATACTTTTAGGTGTTAGTTAAAGTGTTATTTAGAGTGTTAGCCCCTTCCATAAATATTAGGTTTTTTGTGTTAGTGGCTTCTTCAGATAGTTTTGGCTTTGGCCTTTAGTGGATTAGAGTAGTCTATTGTTAGTAGATATATATATATATATATATATATATATATCATCATCTTCTTTCGGCTGTTCCCATTAGGGGTCGCCACAGCAGATCACCTGTTTCCATTTCTTCCTGTCCTCTGCATCTTGCTCTGTCACACCAACCACCTGCATGTCCTCTCTCACCACATCCATAAACCTTATCTTAGGCCTTCCTCTTTTCCTGTTACATGGTAGCTTCATCCTTAGCATCTTTTTTCCAATATACACAGCATCCCTCCTCAGCACATGTCCAAACCAACGTAATCGTGCCTCTCTGGCTTTGTCTCCAAACCTTCCAACCTGGGCTGACCCTCTAATATACTTATTCCTAATCCTGTCCACCCTCGTCACACCCAGTACAAATCTTAACATCTTTAATTTTGCCACATCCAGCTTAAACTCCTGCCTTTTTGTCAATGCCACTGTCTCCAACCCATATAACATAGCTGGTCTCACTACCCTCTTGTAGACGTTCCCTTTCACTCTTACAGGTACTCGTCTGTCACAAATCACTTCTGACACTCTTCTCCACCCACTCCATCCTGCCTGTACTCTCTTCTTCACCTCTCTTCCACACTCACCGTTACTCTGAATTATTGACCCCAAGTATTTAAACTCATCCACCTTCGCCACCTCTACTCCTTGCATCCTCACCATTCCTCTAACCTCCCTCTCATTCACACACATATATTCTGTCTTAGTCCTGCTGACCTTCATTCCTCTTCTCTCTAGAGCATCTCTCCAGGGTCTCCTTTACCTGAACCCTAGTCTCAGTACAGATCACAATGTCATCTGCAAACATCATAGTCCACGGGGACTCCTGTCTGATCTTGTCTGTTAACCTGTCCATCACCATTGCAAATAAGAAAGGGCTCAGAGCTGATCCTTGATGTAACCCCACCTCCACCTTAAATGCATCTGTCACTCCCACCGCAGACCTTACCGCTGTCACACTACCCTCGTACATACCCTGTACCACTCTTGCATACTTTTCTGACACTCCTGACTTCCTCATACAATACAACAACTCCTCTCTAGGCACTCTGTCATATGCTTCCTCTAAGTCTACAAAAACACAATGCAACTTCTTCCGACATTCTCTGTACTTCTCCATCAACACTCTCGGAGCAAAGATCGCATCTGTAGTGCTCTTTCCTGGCATGAAACCATACTGCTGATCACTAATCATCACGTTCCTTGTTAACCTTGCTTCCACTACTCTTTCCCATAACTTCATGCTGTGACTGGTCAGTTTTATCCCTCTGTAGTTACTACAGCTCTGCACATCACCCTTATTCTTAAAAATCGCTACCAAAACACTTTTTCTCCATTCTTCAGGCATCCTCTCACTTTCCAAGATTTCATTAAACAATCTGGTTAAAAACTCCACTGCCATTTCACCTAAACACCTCCATGCTTCCACAGGTATGTCATCTGGGCCAACAGCCTTTCCATTCTTCATTCTCTTCATAGCTATCCTTACTTCCTCCTTGCTAATCCATTGTACTTCATGATTCACTATCCCTGCATCATCCAACCTTCTCTCCCTCTCATTCTCTTCATTCATCATTCCTCAACACACTCTCCTCGCTTGTGAGTGTGTTTCCCTCATTATCCTTTATCACCTTTACCTGCTGCACATCTTTCCTAGCTCGGTCTCTCTGTCTAGCCAATCGGTACAGATCCTTTTCTCCCTCCTTAGTGTCCAACCTTTCATACAACTCTTCATATGCCTTATCCTTAGCCTTCGCCACCTCTTTGCCATGCACCTCATCTCCTTATACTCCTGTCTACTTTCTTCATCTCTCTGACAATCCCACTTCTTCTTTGCCAACCTCTTTCTCTGTATACTCTCCTGTACTTCCTCATTCCACCACCATGTCTCCTTGTCGTCCTTCCTCTGTCCAGATGTGATACCAAGCACTTTTCTAGCCGTCTCCCTTACTAGCTCTGCTGTAGTTACCCAGCTATTTGGTAACACTTCACTGTCAACCAGTGCCTGCCTTAACTCATCCCTGAACTCCACCTCACAATTACCCTTTTTCAGTTTCCACCACTTGATCCTTGGTGCTGCCCTCACACTCCTCCTCCTATTCTTGATAACCAACGTCATCCTACAAACCAGTAACCTATGCTGCCTAACGACACTTTCTCCGGTCATCACTTTAGTCTCTAATCTCCTTCAAACTGGCCCTCCTACATAAGATATAATCCACCTGTGTGCATCTTCCTCCACTCTTGTATGTCACCCTGTGCTCCTCCCTCTTGTTAAAATATGTGTGTATATATATATATATATATATATATATATATATATATATATATATAGATATAGATAGCATGGCCTCTTTGGGCATTCTTTAAGTGTGCGTTAAACTTTTTCTAGTTTTCTTGTCAGTTGTGATAGAGTTTGTGGATGCAAACATCATGTCTGAAGGGAAAGAAAAACCTACCAAGTCTGGCTTCAAGAAATGTCCAGACTGTGGACAAAAGCTGTCAGTCACTGATGGGCATGTTCAGTGTGTTTATTGTTTGGGAGCAGTGCACCTACAAGAATCTTGCAACATTTGCCATTCTTTTTCATCCAGGGTATTGTTAGAAAGGAAGAGAAAATTAGTAGATCGAGGCCTGCTAAAGCATCCCTTTTCTGAAGCATTGTGTGACCAGGATGGTGCCAGCAAGTCCTCAAAGTCTTCAAAATCCTCAGCAGATTCTAAGGGATCTAAGAAGGCTAAAAAAATGGAGGATTCAGGACCATCAGTCCTACTGGCCTCGGAACCAAGTGTTCCTTCCTGTCAGAGCCGGCTCACAGCATTGGCGCCATCTCTGAGACTCCATCATCTCCTCTGCTTCAATCGGCACCGTCTGTGCATTCATCAAAGTCTTCTGTCAGCCTCTCAGATCTGGATATGGACTGGTTGGTGCAGAAGCTCTTATGGGCATCAGGCCTTGCCAAATTGTTGTCGGCTCCGACACTTCCGTCTGAGTTGAAGACCATCACCCTGGACTTGACCGCTCCTCCTCCGAGCCGTACCGGACCCTCTGAGCTGGAGGAGGCCGATCTGATGTTTGTTGATCCTGTGGAACTGAGACCTGCTCTGGTATCTTTGGTTCCATCTGCTTGGACGCCTCTGCGCCGACCTGGGACTCTAGGAGCCGACAGTCTCCTGTCGGGTCCAGTGAAGATAGTCATACCGACTTGTCGGTGCTGACTCTTTCTCTCGGGGCTTTGGCTTGGATGAGCTCGGCTCTTACCTTGGGCTCGGAGCCCATGGCCTCGATGCGGGAGGATCAGGCAATTCCATCAGGTCCATCTACTCCTTCTCATCGGAGCCATGGTGCTCTCGAAGCTATGAGGAGAGTTATGTCTCCAAGGACATCTTCAGCAGCAGGTCCGGCATCCTCCTCCCTTCAAGCACCTGTGTCTGCTTCTGTTTCCATCGGCCAACCCAAGCATAGAGACCCTGAGCCTCAGGTAGCCCCACAGGGCACCCCTTGCTCTTCCAAGACCTTTCCAGAGGCTCCCGCTGAGGAGGTCCCGAGGAAGAGGTTGTGTAAGAGGAGACACTTGGACTCCCCACAGGAGTCTTTGACATCTGACGCTGACTTGGATGAATCAGAAGGGTCCCCTCGATCCCCCTCTGAGGATATCTCCTTTGTGGAGATACTAGAGATCCTTAGGCAGAGGGGTGATTGGCAGTCCAAAGCCCTACCGAGGATGAGTCAGTGCTTCTGAAGGCTTTCAGGTCTCAACCATCCACCTCTTTGGTGTCTCCACCTTACAACGAGCTCATGGATCTGATCTCTCAAAGGGCATGGGAGTCACGGGAGTCCATAGAACCTGTCCTTTGGAGGCTAAATAAGTTCATCTCCGCCCCCGTGGATAAACCTTTTTTGACTAAGAGAGTGCCTGTTGATGCTATGGTGGTGGCGGCGGCCACCAAGAAGGAAATGTCTGAGACCTCCTCATCTATCCATCCTCCTAACAGAGATTCTAGGATCATGGATAGATATGGGAAACACATGTATAGTTCAGCGACTTTTTCTCTTTGATCACTGAACTATTTAACCCATTTCACCAGACTCCAAAGAGATCTCCTGAAAGAGCTAGGAGATACTTTCCAGGGTACAGTAGTTGCAGGGGTTTCCGACAAAGTTACCAACCAGTTCGCTACTCTAAATTCGATTGTGAACTCGTCCATGTGTCTCATATCTTACGCAGCTGATGGGTTGAGTAGGGCTGCAAGTTCAGGCATTGCTCTGCGTAGACATGCCTGGATGCATCTCTGTTCCTTCGCTGAGCCCTTCAAGTCTTCATTTATCAACACCCCCCATTTGATGGCTCATCCTTGTTTGGGCCCAAGGTCAAGGAAACTTTGACCAGGTGTGAGCAGGAAGGAAAGACTGTCTGCCGTCTGAGTCCGCTTTTCTAACCCTACTCGGCCATATCCTAAAGGCCCTAAGGGTGGAAAGATGTGGTTCCGAAAAGCCCAAGGAGCCTTTCAGGACACACATGGCGAAACCCCCTCTAGAGGCAGAGGAGGGGGTTATAATGGAAGACGCCGCCCGCGCGTGAGAGGGGGGCCGCAACAGCAGGGTGACAGAGGTCAAATCTCTGGTTAGCCCTAACAGCGCTCCTGAAAGGAGGCACGGCTGTCCTGCTTTGGAGGCAGTCGGGGGTCACTTGTCTTTATACCCAGAAGCTTGGCTAGACATAACATCTGATACGTGGGTACAAAGCATCATCTCCAGAGAGTATTTCATACCCTTCTCTTTCCCCCCTGTTCCTGTCAAGAGAATCCCGGATGTTCCACCCAGTTTCAGGGAACAAGCAACTATAGAGGTCCACAAGTTGCTAGAAAAAAATTGTCATCCAGCCAGTCCCAGCAGACCAAACAGGATTCGGAACTCACTCAAGATTCTTTTTGGTTCCAAAGAAAACAGGGGACTGGAGACCTATCTTGGACCTCAGCAGACTCGACCAATTTGTGAAGAAAGAGAAGTTCCGAATGGTCATGCTTCACTCCATACTTCCCTTTTTAGGGAAAAGTGATTGGATGTGCTCCATCAATCTCAAGGACGCGTACTACCACATAAAGATGGACAGACACTCCAGAGATCACCTGCATTTCCGGCTGGGAGCCAATCACTATCAGTTTCGAGCCCTGCCCTTTGGTCTCACTACAGCCCCCAGAGTGTTCACCAAATGCATGGCAGTGGTCACGGCTCACTTGAGGCGTCTAGCATTCCAGGTGTTTCCATACCTAGATGATTGGCTCCTTACCTCCACCACCAGGCATCAACTGAATCAGGCAACCGAATCCACTCTGACACTCTGCAACCAATTAGGCGTTGCGGTCAACTTCGAAAAGTCTGCCTTGTCACCATCGCAGCATATCGTCTTCATAGGAACAGAGTTAGATACCTCAACCACCACTCTACGTTTTCCAGCCGAAAGGGTCTCACTGCTTCGCCAGCACATAGCCTCATTGGTGTCAAAGAACAGAGCTCCAGCCGCAGAGGTCTTGAAAGTATTAGGTTTGATGGCAGCAGCAATATTAGCCATTCCTCTCGCAAGGTTGCATATGCAAATTCTTCAATGGCTTCTGTTCACCCAGTGGCCTTACCAGGAATTGCCAATGAACCATATGATCGTCATCACAAACTCATGCAAGAGGGACTTTCAGTGGTGGTTGACGTCTCTTCATGTCACAATGGGATGACCCTTTGTGCTCCCCCCCCCAGTAGCCACTGTGACCATGGACACTTGCCTGATAGGGGGGGGCATTTTCAGGGAAAGACTGCCCAAGGCACATGGATGGATCAAGAGTCACATCTGCATGTCAATGTTCTAGAGATGAGAACAGTACTCCTGGCGTTGCATTATTTTCAGGACTCTGTTCCTCTAGGGGCAATTGCAATTCAGACAGACAACATGTCAGTGGTCTGGTACTTGAACAAACAGGGCGGAACCAAGTCTTACCCCCTTTGTCGAGAAGCCCTCAGAATATGGTAATGGGCTGTGTCATCCCAGCGTTTTCTGTTAGCAAAGCACATCCTAGGGAAATCCAGCGTGATAGCGGACAAGCTGAGCAGGGCAATTTTGTTACCTCATGAGTGGTCTCTCAACCAAGACATTGTGGACAGGATTTTCTGCAAATGGGGCCAGCCTTGCTGCGACCTTTTTGCCAGTCATATCAATACCAAGTGCAGAAGCTACTTTGCCCTGATACCACCTCCGGGACATCCCCCGAGAGATGCACTCATACACGATTGGCCTCCAGGTCTCCTATATGCATTTCCTCTAATCCCATTGATACCCAGATTTGTACAGAAAGTGAAGTCACTGGGAAGGACTGTCATTCTTATAGACCCCATTGGCTTCGACAGATTTGGTTTCCCTTTCTTCACCATCACCTGCTGGAGGATCCATGGATCCTGGACCCAGTTTCAGATCTGCTGACACCCCCGTCAGGGGACCTCTATTTTTCATTGCAGTCACTGAAGCTAACTGCTTGGCTGATCCAGTTCCCCACATAGCCAGGCTTCAGTCCGTGTCGTACGACACAAGACCGATTCTGTTGTCTTCCCATAAGCCTTCTACCAGAAAATTATATCGCAGTAAGTGGAAGAGATTTTCCATTTGGGCCGAAAAACAAAAAATTGATCCTTTTCAAGTTCCATTGTCGTCCATTCTAGATTTTTTTACTATGATTTTTAAGGAGGGAGCAGCAGCTGCTACAGTTCGGGTTCAGTTAGCTGCTATATCCAATTTCCATCTTGGAATTGATGGTTTAAATATTATGGCCCATAAGTTATCTAAGGCTTTTCTCAAAGGTACTTTTCACATGAGGCCCCCACTGAAGTTTCCTTATTCTCCTTGTAGTTTGAATCTCAAATAATTCTTTCACCCTTTGAACCAGCATTATCTTGTGATCTCAAATTTTTGTACTGGAAAACTGTTTTTCTAGTGGCCATTACTTCTGCCCGCAGAGTGTCAGAACTTCAAGCATTATCTATCAGACCTCCTTATAAGATTTTCCTTGCTGACAGAGTATCTCTCAGAACAAACCCCTCCTTTTTGCCTGAAGTCTGTTCTGAGTCTAATATCAATCAGGTCATTGAGTTGCCAGTCTTTTTTCCCAGCCATTCCAACAAATTAGAATACATGCTGCACAAACTTGACGTGCACAGACAGCTCAGATTTTATCTTGATAGAACTAAGGATATTAGGTGTTAAATAAAAACAAAGTTACAACACAGGAGGCTCAGATGCAAAAGATTACTAGTGTACACCAGGAGGCATAAAACGTACAAGTACAGAATTTTGTCTGACATGATGCAGGAAGTGCACAATTCTTATAGTCTCTATTTTCTAGTTTGTGCCCACCTTCCTGACATGGTCAGTCACAGGGCATCTACATCACTATGGTTTACAATATTCTATTCATAAGAAAAGCTGATGTTATACATTTTAAAAGTTTTCCCTTGGGAATAATACAGCCTTGCAAAGCACCTGGTCAGTTATAATGTCTTTCTGTAAATGTTACTCCTTCAAGGTTTCAGGCCTGCTCGAATACAATAGTTGGTTCAGTCTTGTAATACACCTCTTTGTTCTTCTTGCAACATTCTCCCAACAGCTGCGTCTTATCTCGATAACATTTACAAGGCCAATTGTCCCAGAGGAAGGAGAAGAAGATTTTCAATGCTTTATACATTTAATTTCCTGACCCAGCAGATAATCATTAGTGAAAAACATAAGCTTGCTGAGCTGGCTACTGCCAAGGTCAGAGTTCAAATACACTGCAGCTCCAAAGCTTCAAGCAATTACATGTTAAAATCATTCTTATTGCCATATTATTAATAGAATAAAATGCATTATATACTATTCGCTTTTTAACTAGCACTTTATATATGTTCAAATACATATTTTTCTAACATTTTCCTCCCTTTTAATACTTTTATTCAATTCAGAAATATAAACAATGTAATTTCGTCCCCCAGCCTTCTCCTTTATAAGGACTTTCAACCAGGCAAGTCATTTAGTTTATACTTCGGAAAGAATTCATCTGAGATTAATTTCTCTAACTCAATGTCTTGGTACAAAGTTTCAGTTACAGATATATCAATAAAATCTTTGATTAATCTTTTCATGCAAGGAATCCCACAACAGACACATGCTCCTAATAGGAGCAGACCCACACAAATAGCAATCAAGATGTTCATTAGGATAGAACCCCACCCACCAAACAGACTCTGGAAAAAGTTCGTCAGTGGGTTTGGGCCTGGTTCAATCATGGCTGATACCTGCTGTATTACCTCTAGGTGGTCATTAATTTCATGTCGATTGTCTGGTATAAACGCACAGCATTCTTCTTTGATAAGCGCATACGTACCACCTCTCGCCGCTAGGGTGAAGTCAAGAGCCATTCGATTTTGTAGCACAACAGTTCTCATTGCATTCAGTTAATCAGTCACTAGTTCGAGAGCAGAAAAAGTTGCGTTACTCATTACTTTGAGAAGTTTCGACAGCTTTCTCAACTCCCAAATCGATTTGACTGCTCCATATGCTGGAAGTATTCCAGCCCAGGATATTACACTGTCACTCAAGTCCATATGAGTCAATTTTTCTTTATCTTTTACGGAATGATGGTCTTTTCAACCAGCTTCGATTTTTCCCACTGGATTCACAGGTTTTCCGATTGGACCTTCAGGTTTCCGGGCTACATCTCTCACATTTCGTATCTTACTTAGAGGTAATTCTGCAGTATGTCTTGTGGCCGGAGCCAGATAACCCAAAAAACAACTGCCGGACCAATTCTCAGGGAGCCATTTGTATGCCTTTTTCCCCCAAACAAAATAACAGTTTTCTACTTTAGTACTGATGCGGGTTAATTCTGAATGAAACATTTTATTGTCTATAACAGACAGTTGTTTATGTAAAACAGGATTTCTCTGCACATCACTTAATGTTGTTTTCATTAAACTCAAATATGAATCATAATTTGTATTACAAACAGTACCTCTATCTTTAGCTTTAATATAGCATTTGTAAGATATGGTTATATTACAGGTACTCCAACCCACTTGAAGTGTATCATTCTTGTAAAAACATACAATTCCCTTCTGTGTAATAGGCAAATACAATGCAATTTTGTCCTGTGATCTTACAGATCCTGTATCAAAAAGTAAATTCTCCCAAGTCTCATTTATCCCCAAGGGGACAGCGGACATTAACAGTCCTCCATATGCTGTTGGTATAGCAGTACAAACCTAGCAATTTGAAATGTTCATAGTCTCTACATATACACGCTTCATAGCTAGGTATGTGTTAAAGTGCGGATGCCAGTCTATAGACAGTTCATCACATCTCTCCACTTTCACTTGTGTGGTTACATGTAGGAAAAACCACAACAAAAGGAAGGTTGTCACAATCATAGTCAGTAAATGCATAGTCAACAAGATGATTAAACAACATCTCTGGGGTTGATCTGTATTTTTACTCATTTTGTTCTTGGCCATCCTGCCTTTGTTGTGTATCAGTCACAAAATGTTTATCAAGTTGAAAATTCTTTACCGGTTTACAGTGCGTCAGATGGACCCAGGACGTCCTCTCAGCAACTTTGACTGCAGTAGGCGTCGCCAACAGTACCTGGTACGGTCCTTCCCACTTTGGACTTGCCCAATTCTTCCTCTTCGTAACCTTCAGCCAAACCCAGGACCCAGGGGTCAGCACTGCTTCCAATGGTCTGGTCTGTCTTTTATCTGAAAAAGAGTTCAACTGCAAAACAGTTTTATTTGTTAACAGTTTTCTCATCTAGCTAGCTAATGAGCTGTCAGCCTCTAGTTCTGCAGGCATGAGAGTTTTCCACTGTGGCACATAATATGCCCTTCCAAATATTACTTCAAAGGGGGTCAAACCCTTTATGTTTGGAACTGTTCTCATGTTCAGCAGTGCCAAAGGCAAACAGCAAATCCAGTTCTTCTGTGTCTCGCTTACTAACTTTCTCAATTTGCTTTTTAAAATTCCATTGTACCTTTCCACCAGTCCTGCACACTGTGGGTGGTAAGCACAATGATTCTTCAAGGAGATTACAAAGAATCTCCCAAGCTGGTGAATCGTCTGATTAACAAAATGTGTCCCATTGTCACTATAGATTCTTTCCGGTATGCCAAATCTAGGAATTATTTCTTTTATTAGGGCTTTTGCCACTGTTGCTGCATCCGGATTTTTAGTTGGAAAAGCTTCTACCCATTTAGAAAACATATCTATAATTACTAAACAGCATTTTTTTCCCTTCACATTTATTCAATTCTATGAAATCCATACAAATAGTATGGAACGGATATGGTGGTGTAGGAAAACTTCCTTGCTTGGGTTTGAATGCCCCTTGTGCATGATGTTTATTACAAATATGACATGCTGCACAAAATTTTTGTGTATAATTTGTGAATCTATATGTTTGGAATATTCGATTTACTAACTGTACCATCCCCCCTGTTGAGACATGGCACTGCCCATGGCTCAACAAAGCTGCATATCTAAATAAATTAGACGGCAATATTGTTTTTTTCTCTTTGGAGACGTACAGTCCATTTTCGAGGATTGCACCTCGTTTTTCCCATTTCTGTTTCTCTGCCTTTTTAGTTAATGTCTGCATTGTTTTTAACATTTCTAGATCTAAAATCTCAGAGGGCTGTAATTCCTCGGTTAAAAGTAAAGTTTCTGAGTCTGAGGCTGCTTGCTTTGCAGCTGCATCAGCTTTTGCATTCCCTTTTGAAATTCTATCTTGTTGTTTTGTATGAGCTAAACATTTACAAATAGCTACTTTAGTAGGTAACTGAATAGAATCTAATAGGTTCAAAATAAGTTGCGCATGATTAATCGGTTTACCATTGGATGTTATCATTCCCCTGTTTTTCCATTGTTGCGCAAAAACATGCACTGTAGAGAAAGCATACTGACTGTCAGTATATATGTTCACACATTTATCTTTCGCTAGAGTGCAAGCCCGTGTTAAGGCTATCAATTCCGCTGCTTGAGCAGATAGGTTATGCGGTAAGGGTTGGGCTTCTAAGATTTCTGTATCTGTAACTACTGCATACCCCACTAGATTTTTTCCTGTAGGACCCCTTCTGCACGAGCCATCCACGTAAAATGTCACCTCGGCATCATCCAAGGGCATATCAGTGAGATCTTGTCTGGGCAAGGTTATTTGCTCAATTTCCTGCAGGCAACTATGCGGTGTGCCATCCACAGGGGTTGGAAGCAACATTGATGGGTTCAATGTTGTACAACGTTCAATTACCATATGAGGTTGGCTCAGCAGTATGGTCATGCATGAAAGATGTCTAGCAGGAGAAAGATATGCTATTTTTTCTTGCAGTAAAATTATCGCAACTGCATGAGGCACTCTCAATGTGAGAGGGTGGAATAACACTACTGAGGCTGAGGCCTGTACTGCCATTGCAGCTGCGACCACTGCTTGCACACAGTGAGGCAACGATTGTGCCACTGGGTCTAACTGTGATGAATAGTAAGCTATGGGGCGTTGCTTATCCCCATGCTGTTGCGTCAGAACTGACGTCATATATCCCTGTTTACAATCTACGGTCTGAAAGAATCATTTATGGTAATTCGGAAGTCCTAAAACTAATGATGAAGCTATCAATTGTTTTAGTCTGCAGAAAGCTGTTTCTGCTTCGGGTGTCCATTGTAACAAATCTTGTGCTGCCATTGGTGTTTTATATATTAAATCAGCCAGTGGAGCAGACTCTAAAGCATAGTTTGGTATCCAGCTTCGACAAAAATTAGTCGTTCCCAGGAAGGACATCATTTCCTTCTTGGTTGCCGGTTTGGGTGCTTGTAAAATTGCTGTTTTTATGTCTTCGTCTAATATTCTACCTTCATTGGATATTACATATCCTAGGTAGCTAACCTGTTTTTTCCAAAGTTGTAACTTACTTTTGTTTACTTTCTGTCCTTGTGCTGCTAAAAATTTCAATAACGCTATAGTATCCTCCCTGCATTGATGCTGGGTAGGGGCTGCTAGCAAAATGTCATCCACATAAAGCAGAATCTGACTACCTCCTGGTGGGGTAAACCCTGCCAGGTTGCTAGCCATTTCTTGTGCAAATATTGTTGGACTTTCACAATATCCCTGTGGTAGCAGAGTATAGGTAAACCTTTTACCCTGAAATGTAAATGCAAACCAATACTGGCTATCAGGATGTATAGGTATTGAAAAGAAAGCATTGCTTATATCTATTACAGTGAAATATTTTTGTTGTGGCTTTAAATCATTCAACAAGGTGTGTGGGTCTGGCACCGTAGGTGCTCTAGGTATTACTGCATTGTTTACAGCTTGTAAATCCTGTACCATCCGCCACTCCCCGTTTGCTTTTTTAACAGGAAATAGAGGGGTATTACATGGTGAATCAAGAGATTCTACCAGTACTCCTTCCTTGAGTAATGCTGCTATAATAGGCTTGATTCCTTGTTCTGCATCTTTCCTCAAGGGGTATTGTCTTTTTTGTGGTCTAAATGCTGATTTTGGTGTAATAGTAACTGGTCCTGCTGTTCGAATAAGTCCTACATCTGATTTGCCTGTTGACCAAAGAATCTTTGGTATATCACACAAGGCTTTTTCTTCTTCTAATAAGAATGCTAATCAGCTGTCCTCACTAGTTTGTAAGTGTACAGCTGGATGTGTCTGTGTTAGTCAATTCAATTTCTGTTTTTGTACTCCCTGCTCTGATAATTCTGAATCAGTTTGTTTTTCCCACCTTGTCACTTTTTCTCCTAAGTCTGCCCATTTCACATTCTTGCTTTTTGTTAAGCTGACATGTGGTAGTCGATTAGACTTGTACAGTGCTATGAATTCCTGAGGTAATGAACAGCTTACCACACTGCTTCCCTCAGTATCCCAATACAAGGTTCGTAATACTAATCTATTAGCAGGATTTTTGAATAATTCTTGCTCATATTCTTTATCAGGTCCTGGTATACTACAGTAGTATAGAGTACAGTGTAACAAATGCTGTCGGTCAGTGTCAAGGAAGGGGGTCTTGCTGATGGCTACGTTCATCACGGTTACTGCCCCTGGACCAGTCGTAACTAGGTCCTGGCTGTACCAATATAAAGTTTCACCCTCCGGTCGCACCACGAAAGTATCCATTTGTCTTTGTGCCCACTGGACATTTTGCAGAAACTACAATTTTACTTTTCTGAGTCATACCTGAAACAGGGTCAGTTATCGCTATATCATGGGAGAGTGGCTCCCTATATAGCTGTCCGTTTGCTGCTTTCACTAATATGTAATCAGGTGATTCGGAATATTCTGGTAACTTGGAGGGGGTGTATCAAAGTTCATGACGCCCATGAATCACACAGGAATTTTACTTCCCTCCCCTCCACCAGAAGTGTAACTTCTGGTTTCGTGTCTGCCAGATAGAGCTCCAAGCTCAGTAATGCCAAATCTAGAATTTCACTTTCTTCATCCTCCATATCTACTTGCACTTCCTCTGTTCCTTCTACTACATTTACATTTGTTCTTTGTTTGTTAACCTTTCCTGATGATCTCTGACTTCCATCACTATCATATAGTCAGTCTTCATCATCCTTGCTTTCTGTGGTTACCTTTTTATTCTGCCTGCAATCCCTCGCTAAATGTCCTTTCTTTCCGCACTTAAAGCACTCACCTTTCTTTTTTCTTTCCTCAAAATCTTCTGACCGTTTGTCAGATTGTCTATTTCCCTGGGCATTTTTCTTACCCTTTTTACCTGACTGTACTACAAAGACCTCAGCTCCGTCTTCAGCAGTGAAGACCTGTGTCTTCTTTTTCTTTTTACTATTAAAGTGTCTTTCAGCATGTCTAGCATATTCAAGTAAGGCTTGTAGCCTACTTGTTCGATGATCTATCATATGCTTCGTAATGAAGCTACTGATAGGTGCAATGCAACCTTTCAAAAACGCATTTTTCAGTTGCTGTTCATATGGGGTATCAAGTGTCTGATTTTCAGGAATAGCCATACCACTATGGTTATTGAAACATTCCAATAATCTACCATAATACCCATCTACAGTTTCATTCTCTTGTTGTATGCATTGATTAATGCAAGTCCAATCTGCTCTAGGTTTCCATTTTTCAGAGATTCGGTCTGTAAGACCTTTTACTCTGTTGTCTAGTTCTGCGTCACTATGTGGGAGTGGTTTAAGCTCTGCATTACGAGGATTCCAGGTGCCACAAATCATGTGCCAATCTGGACCCACAATTTGTCTAACTACCTTTTCCACTTCTTCCCCATTCAAGTGGTAACTTAGTCTCATACCTTGCAAATCTTGTAAAAACTTTGTATAATTGACTTTTGGATGGGGGATTCCCTCTGTAGCTTTCCGGATATCTTCCGGTGTCCATGGTCTGTATACTAGGAGAGTTGGGTCCTGCCCTTCCTGTCCTGCCTGGGGATTTGGTACCTCGATAAGTGGACAGATTTCTTCCTCACTTTCCTCTAGTGTGTTTTTTCTTATTTGATACGAGTCTGTGTCCCCAAGTGTTTTACGTGTCCGGGACCTAGTTTCAATAGGATCTCTAACAAATGGTTTTAGTGTCATTGTGACGTCAGGATAACGTGGAGGTGGACTAGCTTGTCCTCCCGCTTCATATCCTGCAAAAGGCATCGGAGGGGATGGGGGAGGAGGAGCCGTCGCTATTACTATGTTATTATCCTCTTTGTCTAAAAATAATGTCTTAGCATTTTTAGTTTTCTGTTCCCTTCGGTTTACTTCCTCAATCCACCTGTGTGCCTGAGGAATGCCTAATCTCTGTTGCTTTTTTGCCTGACCATCTGCGTCAGATTTCAGTTGTTTTAAGAGTTTAACTAATGAAATTTTATCTAATTTACCATCGAATCCGTATTTATTAACCCATTTTGTATAATACCTAACATTATCAGCCCGTTGCAATTGCATATATTTTGCATCTTCAGTTAGGGGCGGATCTCGCAATACTTTAGTGCACTGATTTCCCATATTAAAGAAAATGTTACGTAACCCTTTTTCACCACGTGGTATTTCATTCAGTTCCTTACACAGTTTATCTAGAATAACTGCCTACCTTATTCTGTTTCCCTGATCTCTGACAAAATATACAGTAATTTCCTTATGTCCCTGATCTGTATAACAAATCTCTGACAATGACATTTACTGTAACCTAGTCCCTGATCTAATACAGAAAAAAGGCAAATATCTTCCTACCTGAGCCTCCTGGGTTGACCAGTTTGAGACCGCTCTTTGGCCACAGATCAGAAAGTGGCCAGCCTCTCAAAACGACAGTTCAGTCGGAGGTCTTTCGTATTTCAAGAAGAACCGTTTCGGTAGCTTCTCCTGTGCAGTGTTTGACCACCGGTACACTTTGATCTGTAGCTGTCTGAGGGTTTCCGATTCAAGAAGGACCAAACTGTTAAATAAAAACAAAGTTACAACACAGGAGGCTCAGATGCAAAAGTTTACTAGTGTACACCAGGAGGCAAAAAACGTACAAGTACAGAATTTTGTCTGACATGATGCAGGAAGTACACAATTCTTATAGTCTCTATTTTCTAGTTTGTGCCCACCTTTCTGACGTGGTCAGTCACAGGTCATCTACATCACTATGGTTTACAATATCCTATTCATAAGAAAAGCTGATGTTATACATTTTAAAAGTTTTCCCTTGGGAATAATACAGCCTTGCAAAGCACCTGGTCAGTTATAATGTCTTTCTGTAAATGTTACTCCTTCAAGGTTTCAGGCCTGCTCGAATACAATAGTTGGTTCTGTCTTGTAATACACCTCTTTGTTCTTCTTGCAACATTCTCCCAACAGCTGCGTCTTATCTCGATAACATTTACAAGGCCAATTGTCCCAGAGGAAGGAGAAGAAGATTTTCAATGCTTTATACATTTAATTTCCTGACCCAGCAGATAATCATTAGTGAAAAACATAAGCTTGCTGAGCTGGCTACTGCCAGGGTCAGAGTTCAAATACACTGCAGCTCCAAAGCTTCAAGCAATTGCATGTTAAAATCATTCTTATTGCATTATTATTAATAGAATAAAATGCATTATATACTATTTGCTTTTTAACTAGCACTTTATATATGTTCAAATACATATTTTTCTAACATTAGGAAATCAGATCAACTTTTTGTATCCTTTTCAGAGGCCAGAAAAGGTAGACCAGTGGCTAAAACAACCCTTTCAAAATGGTTATCGGATTGTATTTCACTTGTTCATACAACTGCTAACATACCTTTGCCACACAAAGTAAAGGCTCAGTCAACCAGAGCCATTTCTACGTCTTCTGCTTTTCAAGCCAAATTGCCCCTTGATAACATTTGTGCTGCAGCCACTTGGTCTAAGCCTCATACTTTTATCACTCATTACAAAGTGGATAAGGCCTCCAGGGACGGGGCTTTTTTTGGTTCTACGGTCCTGAAAAATGTACTCCCATGAGCCACCCAGGATTGCGGGTGCTAGGGACGCTACCCATCGGTGAGAATAAACGGCGAGATTTAACAACTTCACATAAAGAAGTTATGTACTTACCATAACGTTCCATGTGAGTTGTTTATCTCGCCTTTATTCTCACGTCCCTCCCTCCATCCCCCACCTGGCTGACATTTGACTCAGAGGCTGGTATCATCCTGGTTGTTCAATTCTTATTATTCTTTTTCCTTTTTGGGAGAGTGGACAAATTCCAGGGATAGTACATGCAGCAAACAAAATCTGAGGTAATTTCAGCAGTGCATCATGGGATAAGGGGCTTGGTCTCGAGCTATTGCTAAACCTTGAGCTTTGCTATTGGCCGTGTCAGAGCTGAGGATAAGCTCCGAACCCATCAGTGAGAATAAAGGCGAGATAAACAACTCGCATGGAACGTTATGGTAAGTACATAACTTCTTTTTCTGTCTTTTATTGACCTATTATCAGCTTGCCTCCATAGGAGTTTAAGGGAAAAAGGAAAAATGTATTCCTCTGTTGCAATCTGTAAGATAAGCTGAAACATTTTATTGCTAAATGAAAACTTTTCATTATATTCAGTGTTCTGGTATTTACTTGTTTCCACTTAAAACTTATTAGATTAAGCCAAAGGTTTTAATCCAGACATTCATCTATGCAAAAGTAAGAGAAAACATATCAGCTATACATATATTATGATATGTGTACTTTTACACACCATCTCTTGCCATGTGTTTTATTATCAGAAGAATGAGAAGCAGAGGCCCCTTCTGCTAGATGGCTCATTTTTGTTGGAAACGCTTTTGCACTTCATCCTTACCCTGTTCTGCATCAGAAAAAATTACTTTGATCCTCTAGGAGAAAATATTATGAAGACAGCTGGATACAGCAACTCAAATTTCACACCTGCCTCTAGACACTCTGTGATTACTGGAATAAAGTAGTTTCTCTTCTGCCTGGTGAACACTGAATAATCATTTTCAGCAAATACTCTGCTCTCTCCAGCTTTTAATACTTTACCCTTTAATGCATTTTTGTCAGAATTAACTATTTCTGCTGGTAGGTTTGCATTTTTAATAACAAAGGTCTTGGCTGCTTTCACTTAGCCATATTTGGAGAATACACATTGTGTGCCTTCATTTCACAGTTTCTGATGTGGAATACATGTCCACTTGCTTATTTGTGCCTTCATAAAATTTATACAGTTTGTACTTTTCTTGTTTCTGTGGACAGCAGTAAATCTAAGATTTTCCCTGTGTACTCTGTCCTCTAATTATACAATTTTTTGAAAAGTGTCTTCTTGAGCAGTGTCATACTTAGTGAGCATTTTCATTTCACCTCTGATTTTTACAGTTTTATAAGCTCATCGGAATATCTGTTTAAAGCTTCTTCCATTTCTCTCTCATTTTATTTCACTTGATATATACCTTCAGTTTTTGATTTATTTTAATCCGCTCTAAGCACGTTTGATTTATTTTTTTCATCTAAATTACTGAAAGCTGTGTCTTGTACTAAAGCTTAAGTTTGAACTGCTTTTTGCTGAACAGCAGACACATTTTTTTCTTCACTTTTTCTGGTTGATTTTCTTTCAGGTTCTCTAAATATTTTCTTTGCTGACATTTGGACAGTATACTTTTTAGCTAGTAATCAAGTTGAGAGTATCACAGATTGTTTTACAGTTTCTTTTCTTACACTTAGAGAGCTGGAAATTAAGCTGTTGAACAGTGTGCTACCATTGTGGAAGCCCTGATTTAGTAGACATTTTGACAGAAACAGCAAATAAAAAAATTGTAGTTGACATGGACAAAGGAAAATCAAAAGATTATTGAATGTGCAATGGCAAAAATCAGAGTTAAACACTGGGGAGAACTGATAATATTTGTAGGAGAAACTAAGAGGGAGAAAGATACTGGAAGAGTTACTTATAGATGGAGGAAGAAGCAAGAGAAAGTGAAGTTCTAGGTGCAGGTATTAACAGGGAGAAAAAAGAAGTCACTGGAGGCAAGGTTAGATGAGACCATGGAATAGGAATATCAAGAGTTGAAGGTAATATGGCAGAAATTAGAAGCAGAGTTGGGGGGAGCAACCAGAGATGGTAAAGGAAATAGATGTTAGGAGAATGGAGAGTAAGACTACAAAATGAGTGTTGAAATTAGGGAAAATGTGTTTGGGAGGGATAGAAGGTAGAAAAATGGAGGAAATGAGAGAATGGGAAAGTGGAAGAACCGATTGGGAAGATGAATGGAAATATGTGTAGTAATGTTACTAACCTATGTCTCTACAGCTTGTAGATGTAAAATATTTGCATGGAAATTTCTCCATAAGTATTTCTGCACTCCAACTATGTTGGCTAGAATGTTTCAAGGGATGGATAGGATATATTAGAGATGTCAGGAGGATAGAGGCACATGGATGCATATTTCTTAGAGCTGTAAGGAAATTGAGGGATATCAGAGACTTGCAGTAAATAACTGATGAAAGGCTTCCAAACAATGGGGTAGTAGATAAAAAAAATGTTTCTGCTAGGTTATGCAATCTCAATTTCAGAGGAAACTGGAGAGGTGGTAGGGTTATTGAAGATGCTAGGAAAGAAAGTGGTTTCAGAAATGGAATAGACAGGACCTACAAACAGGGGATGAGTTGGAACAAATGAGGAACCAAATAGCAGTGGAAGAGAGAAACTATGAAAGAGAAAAGGGTGGGAAACAGTATACAAAGAAATGGTAAAGTGGGAAAGATTAGCAGACACTTAAAGTAAGATGAGAGAGTGAAAGAAAAAGGTCAGCCAAATATTGCATGTCTTGTGAATGACAAATATAGGATATGGAATATTGCAATGAGAAGAGCCAGGGTTAAAAGACAAAAGAGAAAATGAAAGTGGAGGAAAGGGGGATAAAAATAGAGATGATTTAATAGGGTAATAAGTGATGGTTCATACATGATGGAGATTAGGTCTGTTTCTTTGTTTTTATTTTATTTTAACATTCATGATGTGTTATATTGTTCTATTTTAACCTTTTTATAATGCTAGTGCTATTTATAGGGAATAATAATTGTAACTGCTAATACTGGAGGCTATGGTGACTTAGATAAAGAAATATAAAATGGTTATTGAATAAGCTATCAATAGAGGGTTAAAATGCAATGTGCATGAGGACTGCAGAGATTAAGTTTTTTTTTTTTTTTGAGATTGTGTGTTAAACAGTTGTTTCTCTTGAAAAAACAACCTCAAAAAAAAAAAAAAAGATCCAGTAAGTTACAACTGGGAGACTATTTGCCTGTGGTGTAGGGGCTGCTTGCAGATATTCACTTCTGCTGACAAGTGTTCTGTAAAACATTGTAAATCAAGTAGTTACTATTAGTAAAAAAAGTACTGGTGACTGATGGCAGAAAATCAGATTTCACAAGAACTGGAGTATTCTTCCATGGGACTTGTGGGTTCAGAGTGACTTATATGGAATGGGGTAGAATAGTTTTAACAAAGCTAAATGGTTTCTGAATTACATGGGTATCTTGAATACTGGCAGTCAGAGCAATACCCCTTATGGAGTCTGTATTAAGAAAAGGGCTTATCGGTAAATCTTTTGTTTTTTGAAGGAGCATAGTTCAAGTTCTGGTACAGTGTGTAGGTTTTTGTGAGATTCAGATTGTCAGCTCTTCACTTTTCTTTTCTAAATCACTTCCAGTTATGATAATTAAATTCAAAATGACAGCTCTTCACTGTCTGATCTACAGTATTCAATTGACAGAGAGGGCAGAGCTGAATTTTGAAATATGTATACTGGCATGTACCAGTAATCAAGTTCTGCACTGGTTTCATGTGAGTAGCTAGCACTTTTTTCACATTGATTCCTTTTGGGCTGGCAGCAGTTACTTAGCTGTTTGCAGAATGTCCAGCCCTGACAGTAGCAGCACTAAGTTTGAATAACATTTACTTAACTTAGGCATTTGTCTCCTAGTAGCTCTCTGTCCCTGGACTAGCTGCTGGAACAGCTGGTGACAATTGCTTTTCTAGTCTGTTTTGGGTATATTGTAAATAAAAAGATGTATCAAGATGTGACTCCAGCTAAGGTGGAGTTATGACTCTTTTTTTTTTTTTTTCTTTTTCTTTTCATAGATTCATAGATTAGTACTAGGCTAACTGCCCTTTTGAGCCATTTTTAAGTCTAGCCAATTATTCCCTGTGAAATTCAAAACCTGTACCTTGTGTTTGTAAGGCAAACACCTTAACCATTAGGCCACCCTCCCAACCCCTTTTGTAATATCCCTCATTTTGTCAGTCATTAGTCTAACCAGTTGACCTATCCGTTCACACCCAGAGCCTGTGAGATGGCAGTTGATCACTAGTGTCATCCATGTAGACTTTGGGGTTTCCCTCCCAGCCCCAGGTGCTCCAAATCCCACCACACCAGCTCTAAGAGACACTTAAGCTGCCAGTCCTCTAAAAGACAAATGCATGTGCTTCCCCACATGACTCCTTTGGACTTCCACTGCCACACAGTGATATCAACTCCTTCTGGCACATATTACATGGGCTGCACCACCCAGAGCTTCCAGTGGTTGTTACCCAGTTGGTTAGCCATGCTGCCTTCCTTCCTCAAGATGGGTGAACAAAAAGCTGCTTCACTCCCATCTACCAGTCCCTCTTCCTCCAGTTCCTATTTCTGTTAAACGAACATGAGTTGTCTGAGAAGGTGGAGTTATTATAAAAAGGTCTACTGGACTCTGATTAATGCTGATGTTCTTCGTCTTCCATTGCTGCAGTCCTGACTATTGGGTATAGTCCGCGTCCAGTCGGCCCGAATACCAGAGTATAAGGCTGACGTCGGTCAGGGCGCATTAGACTGACGTCAGTACGTCAGGGTACTAATGCGCATGACCGACGTCATATCCTTAGTCTTTTTTGCCGCATGGTCCGATGCAGAAGCAGTTTTGCGAGTGCAGGTTGGCGTTCTGAAATATTTCCGAAACCGGAGTTTCAGACCGAAACAGAGTTGGCTAAGTACCCCGTTGGGGAACATTTTGGTTTTTCTTGCCTCAGTATTTTACCGGATGTCAGAAAAAGTGAATAACTGTATTTCTTGTGGGAAACAGATACCTCATAGGGATTATCATACCTTGTGTATACCTTGTTTAGGGCCTGAGCACGACGTTGTTGGTTGCCGCTCTTGTGCTAGGTTTAACAAACGCACTATTAAGAGGAGGTTAGACTGTGCCAGGTTAGTGTTTGGGAAGCGTTGCAATTATAAAATGCCGCCGGATGCTCCGGCCCGCTTCCAAGAAGCGCAAGGATAAAACAGTGAAGCCTAGGGTTGATGAACCGCAGTCCCGGACGCCGGTTCTTTAGAAGGCTCAGTGGAGCCGGAGGTTTTGCCAGGAGTGTCCATGGAGTCCCAGGCAGAAACTATACTATTACAGGATGTGCCTTCTCAGGAGGTAGGCCAGGCTGAGGGGGCTTCTCAGGTGACTGTTCTTCCCTCTCTTCCCAAGGTAGTTAGAGCCTCTCCTTCTGTTGCCAAAACTTCTTTGAGAGGTAGGCCTAGTTCAGCTTCAGTGGTGGCTTCTCCTAGCATTTCGGGTTCTGTACCTAAGAAACATATGCTTAAAATGGCAGAAGATTTGATTACTATGATTAGGGGTTCTATGCCCCGCCTGATAAGAGGCCTAGGGTGGAACCGGAGTTTGATAGTTTTGAACAGGGTTCAGAGGCTTCAGAATCTTCTGTGGAAGATATGCAGGAGTATCCTACTTATTCTGATTCTGATGTGGATGATTCCACTCCTACAGCTTCTCCGCCTGAGGATTTCTCATTTTCAGAGACTCTGCATTCCATGAGGGAGCACTTTAAATGGGAAGGCCAGGATTACTCTGATTCCAGGAAAAGGCTTAGGGAATTCTTGTTTTTACCCCAGCATAGGCCTTTAGCTATTCCTCCTGTGTTGAATGTGGTGGAAGATGTTTTGCAGAGGCTTCCTGAACCCTGACTCTTTGCCTCCTGCTCCTGTTAAGCCTGATAGGTATTATAGGGTGCCCAAGCTCATAAATATTTGTTTAAGAGTCCTAGGGCGGACCCAGAAACTATTTCTCAAGGGCCTAAGGGTGTAAAGGCTTCTGTGGTTAAAAATCCTGTTCCCACTGATAAAGAGGCAAGGGCTTTGGATAGGTGGGGAAAGAAAGTGTATACTTCTTCCACTCTAGCCATGAGAGCATTGAATTGTCAGTTTCACATGCTAAAATATCAGAATTATCTCCTTTCACAATTGAAATCTAAGGTGGATGCTTTGGCGGAAGGTATTGAGTGTAAAGAGTTGCTGGATTTGGTTCACGTGTCTGAACAAGTGGGTAAGCATTCTTTGCAATGTGGTTTTGATGCTGTACAGGCCTCCTCGAGGGTGGCTGCTACCAGTTCTGTTCTTCGCAGGCATGCCTGGTTGAAGGATCAGAATTTAGCTGAGCATGTTAAGACAAGGATTTTGGATGCTCCTTTACAGTCTGATGTGTTGTTTGGATCGCCTGTGGAAGCAGTTTTAAAGAAAATGGAGGACAAAGCTAAGTCTATGCAAACTGTTAAAGATTTTTGCAGGTGCAGCCACCAAAGTTTAGTAGAAATTGGCCTGCTAAGGGGTGGACATATCCTGCTTATGATTCCCAGTCTAGGGGTAGGTCTAGACGTGGTAGGGGCAGGGCTCAAGGTTCTTTTAGGCCTAGAACAGGAGTTCACCTGCTCAGACTTCTGGTGAGGGTAGGGGTCAGTCCTTTCGTAAACAGACCCAATGACCTGTCTTTTCAGCTGCCAGCAGATTCACGTTTGGCAGCTCCTTTGGGAGGAAGACTGTCTCTTTTCAAAGAAAATTGGGATTTAATTACTCAAGACAAATGGGTGTTGGATATCATTCACCACGGTTACAGATTTTATTTCCATACAATGCCCCTTTCAAAGGCATGCCAGACGTTCCTCCTCCACAAAGAAAAGAGGCTCACAAGCAAGTTTCTCAGTTACTTCAGATAGGGGCCATTCAGCCAGTCCCTGTATCAGAAAGGGGCCTAGGATTTTATTCTCGCCTGTTCCTTGTACCAAAGAAGGGGAACACGTGGAGACCAATTTTGGATTTATCTCTCCTCAACACGTTTTTGGACATTCCCAAGTTCAAGATGTTGACGTTACAACAGCTTTTACCTCTGCTGGGCAAAGATCACTGGATGGTAACTTTAGATCTCAAGGAAGCTTACCTTCATGTGCCTATAAGGCTAAGTTGCAGGAAGTATCTGCGGTTTCGAGCTGGAAATTCTCATTATCAGTTCTCTGCATTGCCCTTTGGCTTATCTACTGCGCCCAGAGTATTCACAAAGGTTCTGGCTCCAGTGATAGCTTACTTCAGGCTTCAAGGAATTCAAATCTATCCTTACTTGGACGACTGCCTGATTCTGGCTCAAGGAAAGGAAGACCTTCTACAGCATCTGGAATATGTTATAGCAGTGCTAAGATGCCTAGGGTATTCTGTGAACGAAATAAAGTCCAGTCTAGTACCCTCTCAAGACATGTGCTTTCTGGGTGTGAGACTGAATACAGCAGCCCAGATGGCCTTTTTAACCCCGGACAAACAAAAGGATCTGTCACTTTACTTCCATCAACTATCTCATCAGTCCGTGCTGACTGCAAGGACAGTCCTTCAAGCATTAGGGTTCATGGCATCTTGTATTCTGGTGCTTCCCAATGCCAAACTGCATATGAGGAAGCTACAATGGTATCTCAAAAATGTATGGACACAGCACTGCCAGGATTTGGACACTGTCATTCAAATAATACCTTGCCTTCGAAAAGAATTCTTGTGGTGGGCTCAGGAATGTCACCTAAACAAGGGACTCTCTGTGACCCGGCCAGAGGCAAGTCAGATCTTAACGACAGATGCCTCGGACATTGCTTGGGGAGCTCATCTAAATGGAAAGTGGATACAAGACAAGTGGCCTGCCAGACTACAGCATCTACATATCAACATGAAGGAGATGTTAGCAGTCCAGTTTGCATTAATGGCTTTCAAGGAGTTACTTCTTCCAGGGCAGGTGTTGATTCTAACAGACAACACAACTGTCATGTGGTACATCAACAAGCAAGGGGGAACACATTCTTATCCTCTATGCAGGCAAGCAATGATTTTATGGGAGACTGCGCTAAGCCTGCAACTAACTCTTCAGGCAAGGTTTCTGCCAGGAGCACAGAACTCCTTAGCAGATGTGTTAAGCAGACAAATCATGGATCCCCACGAGTGGAAACTGGATCTTCATGTATTTCAGAAACTGACAGTGTCATGGGGAACTCCAGACATAGATCTGTTCGCTTCTCCACTAAACCACCAGCTGCCAAAGTATTGCACAAAGGGGTTTCATCACACAGCTTGGAAAGTGGATGCTCTGTCTTTCAGTTGGAAAAACCTTCATGTGTATGCCTTTCCACCTCTGCCTCTTCTTCCAAAGGTACTATTAAAGGTCAGACAAGACAGGCCAAGGATGATTTTGATAGCTCCAGATTGGCCTCGCAACACTGGTACCCACTACTACGGAGTCTGGTAAAGAAGCCTCCATGGCCTTTACCTCTGATTCCTCATCTGTTATCTCAGAAGGACGGTCATCTGCTCCATGTCAAGCTTCACTCTCTTCATCTAACAGCCTGGCATATTCTGTGTTGAAACACAGCAGGTCTCAACTTCCTCAACAAGTTTTAAATGTGATTATGGAAGCTAGAAGACCTAGTACAAGGAGAGTGTACGCAGAAAAATGGAAGAGATTTTTATTTTGGAGTACAGCAAAGAATTTGGAGATTTCTGAGCCTAATTTGAGTGTGGCTCTTCAGTATCTTACTGAATTATTGGACAAAGGTTTGTCCTTCTCTTCCATTAAGATTCATGCTGCAGCAATTTCAGCTCACTATGATTGTGACCCACCTTTGTTTTCGCATCCTTTGTTCAAGCAGTTTCTTAGAGGGGCAAAGAATATAAGACCCCCACGTAGAGCTCCTACTCCTGCTTGGGATCTCAATTTTGTGTTGGAAAAACTTACTCTACAACCTTTTGAGCCTGCAGCTACTGCTGAATTGAAATACTTGTCATGGAAGACTGCTTTTCTGTTGGCTATTACTTCTGCAAGAAGGGTGTCTGAGTTGCAGGCCCTTATGGCAGTAGAGCCCTTTTGATTTTCCATAAGGATAGGGTATCATTACGTACTAATCCTTCTTTTATGCCTAAGGTGGTTTCTAGTGTGGCTTTAAACCAAACTATTCATTTGCCTACGTTTTTGCAGACCCTCAAAATAAAGGGGAAAAGATTTTGCACACTTTAGATGTACACAGGCAATTGCGTTATTATTTAAGCAGGACTAAGGATTTTAGGCAGTCTCAGCAGTTGTTTGTTTCTTTTGCTTTGAGTTCACAGGGCAAGCCTGTGTCAAAACAAGCTATTTCTAGGTGGATTGGCTTTTGCATTGCATTTTGTTATTCCCATCATGGCAAGGAGATTCCAGCTGGGATTAGGCCTCATTCCACTAGGGCTACTGCCACTTCAACAGCATTTCTAAGGGGGGTGGCAACTAAGGATATTTTGGAAGCAGCTACTTGGAGTTCAGTGCATACTTTCTCTAAGCATTATCACCTTCCTATCTACTCTAAGTCTAGGGCTGGTTTTGCCACAGCTGTTTTGCAAGGCATGTTGTCAGCTCCTACTTCCTTATAATTTGCCAGCCTCGCTTACCTCTGCTTTGGGATTCTACCCAATAGTCAGGACTGCAGCAATGGAAGACGAAGAACATAGTACAGTTTTGTACCTACCATAAATGTAGATGTTCGAGGATTCCATTGCTGCAGTCCAATTTACCTCCCTCCTTCCCCTCTGTATTTAGGGGTGGTTGTGTAGGTGAGTTTACATGCTTATATTTTTGTAGATATTGTTGTATATATTGTACATGTTTTTGGTGCAGGTTTTTTGGGACTTGTCTTTTTAGGGTCTTCTGACATCTGGGGCAAGAAAAGACTGAGGATATGACGTCGGTCATGCGCATTAGTACCCTGACGTACTGACGTCAGTCTAATGCGCCCTGACCGACGTCAGCCTTATACTCTGGTATTCGGGCCGACTGGACGCGGACTATACCCAATAGTCAGGACTGCAGCAATGGAATCCTCGAACATCTACATTTATGGTAGGTACAAAACTGTACTTTTTTTTCTTTCAAATGGCAGAATTTAAACGATGTTGTTATACTTTCAGCTGGCATTTTCTTCAGTATGAACTGTAACCGAAGGACACTTCTTAAGGATTGCAGCCCCTTTGCTGTTAAGTATTCTACTTTTCCTTTGGATGGGACATTAAACTGATGACCCATTTGCTTGAGCTGGTGGTAACTCAGGTGGCTGTGAAATATCTCATGACACCTATTGAAAAATAATAGTTTTTTATGTATATAACCCACACATGCTATATGAATAACTTTAGACTGTTCTACAACAATTTCAATATTTGGACATGACATTTACAGTATTTACAATGTTTTCTGTGTAAATAACCAAGATGTTCAATGATATTACTTCTTTTCAATCTACCAAAATAAAAAGCTTAATTTAATTAGCTATTACCCCCTCCTTTTCTCCACAACCAAAATCTTATCCTTTCCAAATGTTTGGTATACTCCATCTTTTATTAAATAAACAAAACTTCTGTTAATCTTTCATTCCAGATTTCCCATTCACCCGAAACATTCTTTATTAATTCTTTCTCTCTTGCCAACATATTCTTTCGTATAATATCCATACTAAATTATATTCATGTTCACATCCTTTGCTTTTTATTCTTAGAAGTGTAGTCATCTTACAGTCGTTTTTAAAAACTTATGTAATCAATTTAACATCATGATCGCATAAAATGGTCTTCCTCCTGTTCCTCCCATGACTCACTGAACATTACCTGAGATTCTAACTTGCCGCCATTTATGGGAACATTGGAAAATCAGTACACAAATACATTTTATTTTACATTTGTTGACCAGGCTAGTCTAACTGGATACATGCCCATTTTCTGTAGAGGCCCGGGGAGAAAAGCTCCAAGCAGCAATAATGACAACAATGCAGTAAAATTAAAATTAAAATTGGTACAATGTTTACATTAAAAGATAGGGTTAAGCAGAGTTATTTAGAAACATTTAGGCTCAAATAAAATATCATGACTAGAAAGAAAAAAACAGAAAATTTTTTTTTTTTTTTGAGAAAGAGCAGGATGGGCAAGAGATATCAGTCAGGGTTAGAGCAGGGGCAAAGCCAGTGGGATTTAAGATATTCTTTAAGATGCTTCTTATACAGCAGAGTAGAAGTAAGGTTGGAAAGTTCAGAAGGAAGATGGTTCCAGCTCTTTCCTGTGGTGTTTGTGAAGAGTGAGTCCCCAGCTTTGTTGTTGGATTTAATGGAAGAGATTTGAAGTTTATTTGCTGAACAAAGGGTTGCAAGGTTTTTGTAAGGGGAGATGAGATTAGTGAGTATAGGGGTTTGCTTGGGGTAGTAGAGTATCTTATGGGGAGATAACAAGTAGTTGAAAAAGTAGTTGGTTTTGTAGTTCTAACCAACCCAGTTGTTTGAGGTTGTGGCAATGATGAGCTCTATATGGGGTACCAGTAGCAAATCTGGCTATGTTATTATAGCTGGTGGAGAGTTTGGAAAGGTTGGTTTTAGAAAGATTAGTATATATAGCAGAAGCATAGAACAGGGTGGAGATTAGATGGGTTTGGGCTATAGTAATTTTGGCTGCAGGGGTAAGGAAGGATTTGATTCTGTATAAGGTCCCTAGTTTTTTGTTAACAGTCTTTATAGTGGAATTAATATGGTCATTGTAGCTAAGGTTGTTGTCAATTGTAACACCCAGCAGGTGGGTTGTAGTATCAGGGGATATGATAGTTCCATTGTTAGAGGTTAATGTGAAGTGTGGTTGAGGTGACTTGTGAGTAGGATAAAAGAGCAATAGTTTTGTTTTCTTGGGGTTGAGAAGAAGGCAGTGTTTCGTGAACCAGTTCTCAACACTGTTAAATGCTGTTTGGGTGAGGCACTGGAGAGAGGTTATGGACTTGGCTGAACAAATTAAAGTGGAGTCATCTGCATACTGTATACAGGTTGCTTGAGAAATACTAGTATGTAGATCATTGATAAACAGAGAAAATAGAAGTGGTCCTAGAATAGAGCCCTGTGGTACTCCAATGTTTACAGAGAGGGATGAAGAAATATTATGATTCCAGAGAACTGCTTGCTGTCTATCTTGTAGATAGGATATAAACCATTGTAATGCTTGTGGGTCAAGTGATTGGGCTTTTAGAATGTTGATAAGTATGGTATGGTTCACCATATCAAATGTTTTTGAGAGGTCTATGAAAAGAGCAGAAGAAAAGTAGTTATTATTACGATTTTTGTTTATAGAGTCTGAGAAGGATAGCAGGGCAGTTGTTGTGCTGTGGTAGGGCCTAAAACCATATTGGCAATTGGCAAGTAGATTATTTTGTAGTAGGTGGTCAAGCAGTTGTTGGTGTATACATTTCTCCATTATTTTAGCTAATGGAGAGAGTAAGGCAATAGGCCAAAAGTTAGAAAGCTCAGTTGAAGACCCACCTTTGTGTAAAGGGATTATATGGGAGATCTTCCACAGAGAAGGGATTTTGCTTTCTGAAATTGTTCTATTTATAAGTATGGAGACGGGGTAGGCTATGGCTTTAGCTGCGATTTGTAGGTATTCAGCTGGAAGACAGTCTGCGGAGGGGGTACATGGCTTGAGCTTTTGACGGAGGTTACAAATGAGGGATGTAGGTACTGGGTGTATATGGAAGGTAGGTGATGAGGTATTACGTGTTTTTGATGGGAGGGTGAAAGTGGTAGGTAGTGTATTAGCTAGGGATAGGATGGCTTCAGTAAAATAGTGATTAAAGGCATCGGGAATCTGGTTAGAGTTATTATGGTTGAAACCTGTAGGGTCAGGAGTTTTAGAGAGTCCTGGTTGAAGAAGTTTGTTAATGCTAGACCAGAATTTTTGGGGGTGTTGATGGTGGGTTTGTTGTAGGTGGAAGTAATAGTCTTTTTTGTCTTTGAGAATGTCCTTCTTGGTTGCATTTCATAACTGTTTAAAGTAGAGGTGATCTGTTGGGTTTCTGGAGGTTCTCCATTTGACCCAAATTTTATTTCTGAAAAGGATCTTTTGCTTGGTTGCCTTTGTGAGCCAGGGGGCAGTTTTGGTTCTTATGCAGGAAGAGCGAGAGGGAGCATGGTAGTCTAGTATTTGGAGAAATCTAGTATTGAAGTAGGTTACTGCTTCATCAAGTTCAAGATGAAACATAGGAGACCAGTCACATGCTATGAGTTCGTTTTGGAAGCTCTCTGGATTAAAGTATTTTTTGAAGCAGGAGGTTTTATAAATATTTGTGTTGGGGGTATAAGATTTTTGTCTAATGATGTAGGTTAGCATGTGGTCACTCATATCATCTAGGATTGTTCCTGGCTTATAAGAATCAAGATGACTATTTAGAAGGATCCAGTCTAAGATGGTTTCTTTACTGTTTTGTTTATGGATTCGAGTAGGAGTGATTATTATTTGTGTAAATCCATAGAGATTTATGTGGTATGACATTAGAGAATGCAGTGACTGCGGAGAGGGAAATAATTGGAATCTAATTAATGGTTTAAATGTTGGCAAATTTTTCCAGTCTTGAGAGCATTCTAATAGAACTATTTGATGTGTTTTGAGAATTATTTTATTGTGTTTTGAGTAAAATTCCTCCTTGCATTCAATCACTCATTCATTTCCAGTATAATCTTATCCAGTTCAGGGTCATTGTAACATGTCATTCGCTAATGGGTTTAAGTCAGGAAATCATTCCTGGACAGGATGACAGCACTCACTGACTTAAACACTGCACAAAAGAAAATGTATAATCTCACAAATGTCTTTTGAGATATTGGGGCAAAATTGGAAACCATCGTAAAACTGATATGAACAAAGTGACAGCAGGCAAAATCTGCATAGAAGTTACACTAGCTGCGTACTCAACTAAAGGATCAAGCATTGCGAGGTTATGGTACGTACCTACCAATTAATGAGCTCTGGCTACCACTTATAGGAGGCTGTGGTACTTACCACTTAATGAGCTGTGGGTACCACCTATAGGAGGCTATGGTACTTACCACGTAATGAGCTGTGGGTACCACCTACAGGAGGCTATGGTACTTACATAACACATAATGAAGTGTGGGTACCACTTATAGGAGGCTATGGTACTTGCCATTTAATGAGCTGTGGGTACCACCTATAGGAGGCTATGGTACTTACCATTTAATGAGCTGTGGATACCACTTATAGGAGGCTATGGTACTTACCACTTAATGAGCTGTGGCTACAATGTATAGAAGGCTATGGTACTTGCCACTTAATTAGCTGTGGGCACAATGTATAGGAGGCTATGGTACTTACCACTTAATGAGCTCTGGGTACCACCTATAGGAGGCTATGGTACTTACCACTTAATGAGCTCTGGCTACCACCTATAGGAGGCTATGGTATTTACCACTTAATGAGCTGTGGGTACCACCTGCAGGAGGTTATGGTACTTACCACGTAATGAGCTGTGGGTACCACCTATAGAGCTCTGGGTTATTTTGGCGATGGGTTTAACATGACCTAGGTCATTTTAATACCAATGAAAATGACTGACATAATGTAAATAACTGGAAGTCATTCATGTCAAATATTATACGATCTTTACTTCTCTATACTTGGTGGTCAGTATTCACGTCAGCATCAATTATAAGATCTTTTTTACAGTAAAACAAGTTGTTTGTCCTGATAAAATCTGAGTAAATTAATCGTGCGGCATTGAAAGGTGATTTTTTTTTAAATAATCTGCTAAATGAATAATATATGTTTCTGAATGCAAACATCTATTTAGTAAACAGCTATTCTGACATGATGAAACACAAAGTTTAAGATTTGCTGGGTACTAACCATGCATGCCAAACAGAAATGCGGTTATATAATGACACATAAGTAAATAGTTAACAACCAGAGAAAATGTTCCTGTTATGCACAGTTTTCTCAGTTGTCTTCTCCTTGATCATATACTCCATTAAACTCAAATATTCACAAATAAATACGAGTTAAAACAAAGAAAAGAAATAGTATCAAAAAATGTCAGTTATTAGTTATGGTTCATAGTGGTATGCAGTACTGCTCTTGTATTAAAATCATAAAAAGGCACTTAATACTTCGTATTCATAGTTCTTACATTATTAACATGCTTTTTATTTTACTTTTTCAGTGTGTTCAAGAGGAAGTAATCTATTTGTACAAATGTTTATCACATGTTGATTTTATATATATATATATATATATATATATATATATATATATATATATATATATATATAGGGAAAAAATGAGGTTAGTCTAGTGTCTGACAACTGGGTTTGTGGAGTTTCTTATCACAAGTGAAAGAGACAAAATTGTGGTCCTGAAACATAAATTGTGCTTCAAACAAAATAATTAATTTCAGAGCTTGTTGTTATAGCGTTAATGCATTTTTGCAGTTTAGGTCCCTGTACATCCTGATGTGGCAGATGTTTCTCCACACTTGTGAGGCTTAAATATACAAATGACAGGAATGTGATAACTAGAAGATGGGGGGATGGTCTGAAGTGTGGCAAGTTCAGACATGGGGTATTACAACTAGGCAACTGGACTCTTTTCCCTGGACTACATGAAAAGAGACGTAGAAGAGCTCTCTGGTGTAGCCCAGGCAGGTATGACCCTGACCCTGAGCAGCATCCTTCCTTCACCAAGAATGATGCCACAACATAGAGACAAGATGATCAGCTTTAACAATTGGCTTAATTTCTGGTGTCATTCAAAGGGGATCCAGTGTCTGTCTGCCTGGGATGACATGCTTGACAAGCCACGCTGCTTCCTAAGGGACGGCTTGCACCTGTCACCCCTGGGATTCCGGATATTGGCTAAGGCTCTTGCCACCCCCATAGTGCCTTTTTTAGGCAAGGCTCAAATTCTAAACCTACCACCCTAGAAAACAAAAATGGGAAGAAACTAAGGGTAATGCTGCTCAATGCCAGAAGTCTAAATCTCAAAATGCACGCACTCGAGGCCCTTCTCAGTATGGAGAACATCGATGTCTGTGCTGTGACAGAAACCTGGTTCAAGGCTCCTGAGAGCACCCCAGCGCTATCAGGTTTTACCTCATATCATGCGTTCCGGCCCCAAAACCCGGACCACACCACAAAAGGAGGGGGTGTATCCATATTCATCAAGGATACCCACACCTCCAGGTTGGTGGCAACGCACGAAGCATCGGAAACCATCCAGGTGCAATTAACCATAGGCAAAACTGCTCTACAATTTGTAGCATGCTACAGGCCACCCTCTCAAACTCAGGAACCCCACACAGCCTTCCTGAAGACACTGGAGGGTATAAAAGTATCTCCAAACACCATTATATTGGGTGACTTCAACTACCGGAATATAGACTGGGAACATTACTCAAGCCCAAACTTTCTAGCCCAAAGGTTCCTGGAGTTCATAAATTCAAATGCCATGGAACAACTAGTCACCGTTCCCACAAGAGGAGAAAATATACTAGATCTCATCATCACAAACATGGGGACAAAATGCTCCACACCGAAGTATATCCTCATTGGTGAGATCAGATCATAAACTAATCTCACTGGATATCCACATCCCGCCCCACCCCAAACAAAAAGACCACAGTGAAGAACTTCTCTAAAGCAAACTTCACACTACTCAAGACTGGTGTGGTATCCTTCAAGGCCCCGAGCCAGTGGAAACCACAACCCAAGCTGCGGAAGCCCTTACAAATGCCTTCTGAACACCTCCAGGACTGCATGGATCAGGCAATCCCTAATAAAACCAAGACTCTTTCCACCAAGGGCAAACGTCCAGTCTGGTGGACCCCAGCCATAAACAAACTTTACAATAAGAGGAGAAAGCTGTTACATGATAGAGCAAAATCCATAAAAGAGAAGACACCTTTGATCATTATTAGTAAAAAAAATACGAGCACTCATAAAATCATCCAAGGCCAACTTTGAGAGAAAAATTGCCATAGATTCAAAAGACAATCATAAGGCCTTCTTCAGCTATGTTAGAAACCTGGGTGGAAACTCCCAGATATGCTCAGAATTAGTCCAAAATGATACAAAAATCACTGAACCCACAGACATTGTCAACATACTGGCAGACAGGTTCAGTGCAAACTTCACCCCCCTCTCCCCCCCAAAAGGAGAGATAACTATCCCAGTGGAGTGCAGCCTCCCAGACATCTCCAATGTGCAGGTGAAAGCTGCTCTCTCTAAAGCTAAAAACACAGCATCAATGGGACCGGATGGTGTCCTCGGCTGTGTGCTACACGAACTCAATGAGGAACTAAACCCGCACATAAGGCAGCTGTTTAATCTTAGCCTTACCATAGGATACGTGCCCAAGGAGTGGCGTACAGCAACTGTGGTCCCACTCCACAAAGGTGGTGCCTCTACGGACCCTGGTAATTACCGCCCCATAAGCTTAACAAGCCTGGTCTGCAAAGCTATGGAGAGGATCATAATGGAACTCATAAACAAAGACATAGGGGACTTGCAGACATTGGACCCGACCCAGTTTGGCTTTGTCAAGGGCAGATCATGCCTTTTGAACTTGGTCGACTTCTTCGAAACAGTCACCAAGGCCATTGATGAGGGAAAGGCAGTCCATACAGCCTACCTTGACCTTGCAAAAGCTTTCGCCACAATACCCTACTCGGGTATTATAGAGAAACTTACCAGCTTAAATGTAAACCCATATGTCACAAGATGGGTTGCAAACTGGCTGAAGGACAGAACCCACAGGGTTAGAGTAGCTGGCGCCATGTCAGACTCCAAGCCGGTCACAAGTGGTGTCCCACAGGGCTCAGTCCTTGGCCCCCTGTTGTTCGGCATCTACTTCTCAGAGGTACAGGCTAACATAGGGGGACTATGGCTGACAAAGTTTGCAGATGACTGCAAACTGGGAGCCATAGTGGAAAGTACATCGGACACAGATATCCTTCAGAGGGGTCTCACGGAAACTGATAGCTGGTGCCAGAGCCATGGCCTGAAGTTAAATGCCAAAAAATGTATAGTCATACCCTTCGGGAAAAACAAGGTAACCCCAAGCTACCATATAGGTGGCAATCCACTAAGCACAGAAGAGGTTATCAGGGACCTGGGGACCCAGGTTGACAGTGGCCTATCTTTTGACACTCACATTGCTAAAGTGGTTAGAAAAACCTTCTACATTGCCCACCTGATCATGAAGGGATTCACTTCCAGATCAAGTGAGGTCATTGTTCCCCTGTACTCTTCACTTATCAGACCAATGCCCCATTCGGGATGTATCTCACCCGACACCTGCAGCAATTGGAGAGACCCCAAAAGTTCCTCACCAAAAGGATAAAGGGACTCCAAAATCTGTCATATGCTGCCAGACTGAAGAAACTCCAGCTCTATTCAGTCGCATACAGTCTGCTCAGAGGTGACCTGTGCCTGACATACAAGGCCATGTCCAACCCGGAATTAATGGACATGCTCCACCTCAAAAAATCCAAATCTACCAGATCCACTAGAGCAAGCGACTTAAACCTTAGCACGGATATAAATAGGACATGCTGGAGGGATAGATTTGTCACCCAGAGACTCCCTATGTTGTGGAATAAAATCCCGGTCCATGTGAGGCAGAGCACCTCGCTGGCTCTGTTCAAGAGAAATCTTGACCGGTGGATGGGAGATCGTAGGTTTACCCCGGGAATCATCTCTGTGTCACTGCTGGACAGAGGCACAACAAACTAATGGGCACAGTATTTTTTAACATAAGGGGTGGCGTAAGCCACAAAAATTCTGGGCTAGGCTTATAAATGCCTTAGGGCAGATAGCCTAGTATAAACCTATGAACCTATGAACAAATTTGTGATAGTGCCCAAATTCAAAATGTTGCTGTCACTTCCCAATATGTAATCTCTTCTTTTTCGTTTAAGTTTTTGGGTGGCAATATATTTAAAGGATGCTTATCATCACATCCCTATTCATCCAGACTTTAGAAGTTTCTTATGGTTTTGTGTGTCTGGATCACATTATCAGTCCTTTGTCTTACCCTCTGGACTATTCACTGCAACAAAAGTGAAGCTAAAAATCATATGGTTACCTGTAAGGCCTTGGGAGTCAGTCATGTCTCAGATTGGAAGTATCACTGTGGAGCCCTTTTCTTTTGTGCACTTCTAGTTACCTGTGCCATGTTAGCTTCCATGGTAAAGCAAAGGTATTTTTCTTGTCCTTCCTCTAGGGGGCAAAGTTACTTGCTAGAGATTTTTTCAGCCAGTTAGGTTTAGTCAAAGAAAGAAAGACGCCTGGAGATACTTCATTCTGGATCAGTTCTTCACTTAGTGCAGTGAGGCAGCTGAGCAGCCAAGTGCTGTGCATTGTGCAAAGTGCTCCAAATTCAACATTGACTTAGCCAACTGTTCCACTGTTATGCACTGAACAGTGCTGGCTCCGCTTTGCAATTTTTCATTGGCTTATATAACACATAGAGGTATTCGAGTCAACCAAGTCACTTCTCCTAAGGAAAGGGATCTGTTGAGGGTGCAGAGGATTTGGCTAATCACATGTCGCTACTAGTTTTCGTGCTACTGCAATACTTTCAAAAAAGATATTGTAGGGCACACAGAGAGAGAGAGAGAGAGAGTTCACTGTTTTGATTTTGAAGAGGGCCACTGCAGTTTTCATTGTGTTTTTTATCCAGATCTGAGGATTCAATTTACTGTACTATGGCTGGATGAGACTCAGGACACAGTGTCAGGGACTGGGTAACGAGATGCCGGAGAGCTACTGTAATGCATTTGGGTACAGTGACCAATGCTGACTCAGATGCAGACAATATTAGAACTAGGGGAGGTTACATTTACTAGTGAAGTGCCTAATAGGATGCATTAAGATCCCTCTCTTTAATTTAAAGAACTGCACTCACAGATTCAAAAACATGTCTATTTCATCATGGTTTGGCGTTTCCTACATTTTAACACCACTCTGGGACTATTTACAGGTTTTTAAATATTTTTATGTGTAATTTCTGAGTCTGCTCTCAGGGGGTCTGGTATCTTGAAGTAATTCTGATTGTTTAGTCTGCCTGTAGGTATCCCACAATGCAGTGCTTGTGTGTAAAAAATTACATGACGCAGGCCTTTTTCTTCCTTAAGCTCCTGTCACTACATTGATTTTACATGCATACACTGCTATCTTTCAGTCAGTTTTAAGTAACATTTCATGCCGTTCAGTGACTACTTAAAACACAAACAGTGTAAGAGCCACAGAACAGACTTTCAAAGTGCTTTTTACCGCTGCTTCTTTTTAGAATGGCTAAACTCCAGTTTTTTATGAAGCCTGTACTGCCTAACTTCCCTAGCTGTCAAAGTGGTAAGGGTAATTTGAGCTGTTACCTGTTTTGATTTACAGCCCACAGCAGGAGACTTGACTCATGTACTATTTCCTTGTTCTAGCCTTTACTTTCTTTATGGGTGGGGGAAGGACCAGGGAACTGTGACATCACAGCATGGGTGGGTTTTTAGGATGGTCATGGTGATGTCAGTTTGGGGAGGGAATTGGCCAGAAAGCTACCTGTAGTCAGTGGCCTCAATGACATCAGTGAATTGGAGACTGCAGCAAGCTTTTCCAGGGTGGGATAAAAGTTTTTTAAAAGTGAAACCATCACAGTACAGTAAAGTACTGTTCTAGTGGAGAGAAACAGTCAATTTAAAATATCTTAAATGCTGTGTTGTTGTTTATTTATAGCAGTGACAGTAAATGGGGAGACAAAGGACCGAGAATTTGAGCATTTAATAATAGAATCCTGTTGTCCTTTCAAAATGCTGCTACCTCCTGCAACATTATTTGCAGTCTGAGTCAGGATAATGCCATGAACTGTTTTGTTAAAAACTTACAAATAATATGCAATGTGCTTGAAAATTTAGAACTAGTCATTAACAGAATTACAGCATAGCAAAGCACTATTAAGGATTTAGAGGAAAAACAGAATATGCAAGCTACTTAAGTAGTTTGTAAAATAAGTTAATGGACTTTGAAATCAAAAGTCATAGGAAGAACTTAAAGATCATTGGAGTCCATAATGCATGAGATAAGCAAAAGGGTTTGCAGAAAATGTTACAAATTATATATTGGTTGCTACTTAAGGCAGAAGAGCTATCTGGCCTGGTATCTTTGAATAGGCGCTTTCTTTTTAAATGCAAATTAGTACCTAGTGGAATTCATTAAAAGCAGTCAGAAGCATACTCTAAATCTCTTAGTACAAGAAATTTGGACAAAGGCAAAAATAATGGTGGGAGAAAGGTATTAAACTTAGAAAATTGCTCAAATAATAGGTTCTGCATTGACATGCGTTTTTTTAAGAAAATAAACTCCTGAATCTCAAATGTCTGTCATTATTTAGTGACTTCAATTCTTAATGCCCCCCCTCCCAAAAAAAAAAAAAAAAGCTGTTTTATGAAGAACAGACCAAAAATTCTTCTTCTTCTTCTTCTTTCGGCTTTTCCCGGTTAGGGGTCGCCACAGCGGATCACCTGTATGAAGCAAAAAAATCTTGACATTCAGTGAAAATCTGGATAGTTGAAAGCTATGCAGTGGCTGTGTACCAGACCACCAAACAAGATGAGGGAAAACTAAAAGGATCCACTAAAAGGGCTGAGATTTGCTTTGTAACTTTAATTGGGAGGGTCAATATTATATAATCGAAAAATAACAATGTTGAACGCTCTAATGAGGCGAAAATACAGAAACTCAAAATCCTTATTGTGGGGGGCTGCCCACCCCCACGCTAAATAAATATCCCAACTCTGGGATCGCACTACAGTGAGGAATGGGCAAATATCCCACTCTTCACTGTACTGCAATCTCAATAACGGAACTTTGAGTTCCGGCATTTTCGCTCATTAGAGCATTCGACATTGTTATTATCTGATTATATAATGTAGACCCAATTGGGAGTAGGAGGTTGTGGTAGTGCTGTTGCTGGGCTGCTGACTGCTGCTGGGAACTATAACTTGGGAATTTTATTGTTCCTGCCTGATTGTCTGCTGTTGAGGGGTTGTGGACTCGTGTTGGAGCTGCAGCTGCTTTGTTCCTCTAATTGATCAAAGGTGAGTAGCAGAATGTTGTACTCTCTACAACTCAGACAGGAGTAGGGCTTTCTGTAAAAGTTAGTGTCAGCATTTGGTTATTTATTTTTTATTCACTTTTACTTTCCTTATTTTATTTATGTATTGACCAGTCCTTGATTTTTGACTTCAGTTTTACTAACGTCCCTTTTAGTCCTTCCTAAAACTGGTGACTTTTGGAGATGAATTGCGCTTAAATGACAAATTAGAATTATAAACTTTTATTTCCAAAAAATGTGTATTAATTTACATTCTCTTATTCTGCAAATGTTTTAATGTACAGTAGTAGTGTGAAAATAGGATGTTCCACATTCTGATTGTTTGTTGCACATTGCTAGCATCTGTGTTCCACATTGCCGTGTTAAGAGGTTGAGACCTTTGTTAGGCAGAACTGCGCAAAAGAAAAGAGTTTTGCAGTGATATTTTTAATCTGAGACGTGACTGGCTCCCACAGGTAACCGTAGGGGTTTTAGCTGCACTTTTGGATTGCTACGTTCTCTGTCCACAAGCAAGGAGGTTGCCAGCACGTTAGTTATCAAAATCCTTATGAGAGCACAGTATTTTGGCTTATTTAGCTGCACCAGAAGTGTTCACAAAGTGTCTAGCTCCACTTATAGCTCATTGCAGGTACAGTGTATCCAGATTTTTCCATATTTAGTCAATTTGTTTATCTTTGAGGAGTCTTTCCTAGAGAACATTCAAATGTCTTCTTTAACTACTTCACACAGGATTGTGTTCCTGGGGAGTCGGCTAGGCGCATCAGTTCAAAGAGCTTTTCTTCAAAAGAAAAAATATATCTAGATCTATTTCTAAGGTTTTCCACTTAGACATTGGTCACTGCAAGTGGATACCTCAGGATCTGGGATCTCATGGCATATGTGATTCTCATAATACCCCTGGCAATCTCTACATGAGAGCGATGCTATGGTTTCTGAAGTCTCTTTGGTCCCAGTACCAACATTCTTTCTCTTTCCAAATCTTAGTGCTGGAGTTTGTCAGAAGAGAAACCACTTGGTAGAGACGGCAATTTTCCCCAAACCCAGGTCTGCCCTTCTTCCTCCCTGCTCCAAAGCATTCAATCACCACAGATGCTTCAGACATTGCTTGGGGAGCAGTTGCAGGAGGGATAAAAGTGCAGGGGGTGTGAGACACCAAGGACAGAAGCAAGCACATAAATATCAAGGAGATGCTTGTTCTGATCAAGGTACTCAACTCTCTGAATCATATTTGGTCCCCTGGACGTCTCCAAGTGGTTACAGACAAAGCCACAGTCATGTGGTACATCAACAAGCAAGGGAGAACCAGGCTGTATCTCATTTGCAGACTAGCCGTGTTAGCTTGAGATGTAGTTTCACAGCACAATCTCGCTCTGCAGGTATCCTGTAGTCTATCAGAGCAAAACCATGTGGCAGACAGACTAAGCAGAACAAGGGCAGACACTCATGAATGGAAACTAGATTATGCGGCCTTCCAAGATTTGATCTGTTTGTGAGGAGTTCCTCAAGTAGACCTGTTTGTCTCCTCTTTGAACAATCATCTGGCAAGATTCTGCTCCAGGGCAACATGCAGGAAGGCCTGGAAGACAGATACCATTTCTTTTCCTTGGACAGGAATGTTCCCTATATGCTTTACCCCCTTTCCACTGATATCCAGAGTACATCTTAAGATTCAGAAGGAATCCCTGAATATCATTGTGGTGACTCCTTTCTGTCCCAGGCAGCAGTAGTTCTCTCTTTTGGAAATGTCCAGGGGCAGTTACCCAAGATTCATCACAGAATGGATCTACTTATACAAAGTCAGAGGCGTTAAGATACACCCTGATCCTAAGCAATGTCAACTGACTGCCTGGATAATAGGGTCTTAATTCTTTTTTGACACCTGTTTACTCAGGATATGCAGCAGGTACTAATGGAGACAAGAAATCCTGCAGCTAGGACATCATATATTAATAAATGAAAAAGTTTTTTAGATGGTGCCAGCAACATAACCAGCACCCTTTCAGGGTGAATTGTTCTGTAGTTTTACAATTTTTGTGTGAGTTACTAGCCTATGGCCTTTCTTAGTCCTCTGTCATGGTTTATCGGCCATTTCAGCCTGTCTCTCCATTGATCCTCCTCATTCAGTACATATTCTCATGTCAAAATGTTTTTGAAAGGGGTTTTGTATAAGAAATCTCCAAGAAAACTGGTGGCCCCTTATTTGGATCTTAATTTTGTGTTAGAGAAGCTAACACTTATTTCATTTGAACCAGCTAATCTGGCTGACTTGGGTTGTTAATATGGAAAACCATTTTACTGATTACTCTGACCTCTGCAAGAAGACTATCAGAGTTGCAAGTTCTGCTGGTGAGCTAACTTTCGCTCTCCTACTCTGGACACAATAGAAGAGTCTTTGTGGGTTCTGTTCAAGCAACTTTATTTTATACAAACACATCACCATAGAAGTTTACTGACCCTAACTTAAGTAACTTATATACAAAGTAACTGCTGGAATCATGCATGCTTAATGTCTGGCTACACTCTCAAAATGGCACTAGGAATGGCACGTGCTTAACATGTATACGTGCATGTTACGTCTTTGACATGGTTCTTAAAGATACAGCACACAGCACGTGCACTCTGATCTACATTATGCCTATCTCATTTTCCACAGAGACTGTTTCTTTTTAGAACTAATCTTTCTTTTATGGTTAAAGTGGTATCTGAGTTATCTTTAAACTAAACTGTCTGTCTCTCAGTTTTCTTTCCTAAACTGAGAGGGAGAAAGGCAAGTCGATACCTTGGATGCCCACAAACAACAAAATCTTTCAAATATTACTACTGTAAAGAGTTAGATGGTGCGAATTTCAAGACTCTTTAGTGACGACTGCTGTTTTATGCTTGAGTTGGACCACTTGAATTCTTTGTGTAACAGCTGTTGCGGGTAACCTCTGTCAGAAAACAATGTGAGGAATGAGGTTTTAGGAGGTAGAAAAGGTAGATTTACCCCCCAAATCCTATTCGGAACATCAGTGTCATTACAAAGTTAAGGCACCCAGTGTCACCACAAGGGAGGATCCTTCATTGATTTTACCCTTTAGTACTACTGACACTTTTAAATTACGAAGATAGTAAAGAAAGCTTGGAATATTTCCTTTAATCATGATATTTGGTTTAAGTTGGGTGGTACACCCAATATAATTTATAGTGAAGGTAGAAACATTAAAAAATTTCTTGAAGCGAACTCTAGGCACAATTCCACATGTATGAAGAGGAAATTAATGAGAAAATGTGGAAGAAGCAACTTCTGTAAATTTATAAATGACTGGCTGTATGCTAGTACCAAAGAAGCATTCCATGCCCTGGTCACTAATTGTGACACAACAGGAGTTGTTTGTATAGCGACGTGTGTGTCATACCAAGCATTATACACTGGAAAAACTGTAGTGAGATTATAGGACAGAATTAGGGAATAGTTATAGGATATCAAAAGAAAAAGAAATTAAACGCTTTAAGTAGACAGAGGCTTGCAGACTGTTTGAAAAGTTTATATTTGTATATTTTCTGTTTTTTTATTGATAAAACTCTTATAGTGAAAGAAAAGGTGACATGGAGACCAATAGTATGAAGAACAAGTATGGCAGTTAAAATTAAATGCAACTGTCCCACCAGGTATTAATGACCACATATCTTTGATTAGTGTGCTAAAACTTAGGGCACAGGCATTATAACTGGTTTTAGCAAACTTAAAGAATGTTTGATATACTTATTATGACATTTTTTAAAGTTGTTACAAAATATGCTCTGGGTGTATTGGTATTTGTAAAGTTTTATTGTAATTGTATTTATTTTAACATACAGTTTATTTCTTGTTCTAGTCCTTTTAGGCCGAGCAGCCAGTTAAGTTATGAAGAGATGTGATTGGACAATTTTTATTATAAGTGCACTGTGGCACCAGGATAGTGTTTTTATACAGTGATGAAGTCCCAGGTAACTGAGGCATGAAAGCGCTAAGTATTTTATAATAAGAGGTTTTGTTTGTATAATTTCCATATTTGATTTTTTGCTTTTTAGTTTTTTTATTTTTGTTGGGTACGGGTCTATTAGTTTTCTAGTCGGTGCCAATAAAATAACTAGCACCCATTCAGAGCCACTGTTTCTCTGGTCTGCCCATGGATCCCTCTTTTTCGGTGCTTTCTCTTGTCAAAATGTTTTTGAAATGGATGCTACATAAGAGACCTCCAAGAAAACTGGAGGCTCCTTCCTGGAATCTTAAATTTTAGTTTAGATAAGCTAACATTTGCTCCTCAAAACATCTAATCCGGCTGACCTGTGGTTCTTAATACAGAAAACAGTTTTGCTGATTGCTCTGCCCTCTGCAAGAAGAGAATTTGAATTGCAAGCTGTTATGGTAGTTCATCCTCATCTCATTTTTCATAGAGACAGGGTTTGTTTGTAAACTAATCCTTTTATGCCTAAAGTAGTATCCAACTTTACTTTAGGAAACTATCCATCTCCCTATGTTCTTCTGTGAACCCAAAAATGAGGGAGAAAGGATACTTCATATGTTTGATGTCCTCTGACAATTCAGGTACTGTGCTGATTGAACAAAATCTTTCAGAGCCTCAAATCAGTTGTTCATTTCTTGTGAAGCTAAGAAGAAAGGACAACTTATGTCAAAGCAGACTATTTCCAAATGGTTGTCTTGGGCTATTACCCTTTTGTTATTCTCATCACAACAAAACAATTCCAGGCAAGGTCAAGGCACACTGTAACTGGGCCTTGACCTCATCTATGGCTTTTTGGAAAGGGATTGACTTTAGAAGTATTGTGGAAGCAGCAACTTAGTCATCTCTACACACTTTTACAAAGCACTACAAACAAGATTCCTTTTTAAAGTCCAGGTCAAGGTTTGCTAGGACCATTCTCCTGGATCTCCTGGACCCTTCCCCTTCCACCTCCCAGATATGCTAAGCTATGCCAATTGACCTAGTCAGCTTACATCAATATGTTGAACATAGTACAGTTGTATGAGTAAACATGTCATAACAGTATATGCTTGAATGAATACTCCTGCAGAAGCTGCCCCCTTCATCCCCATTGTGTTTTTGCTTTTCCTCACAATGCCCTCTTAGTGCTTGGTCTCTTTCTGCCATTTGGCATGAATGCTCTGAAAGGCTTTTTGCCCAGACCAGTCTTTTAGTCATCTCAGCTTGAGCTAAAGATATAAGCACGTGGAAGGTGCCTTAGCTGGCCAGCTGTTATATCCTATGCAGGATATAACCTAAATAGCTTAACCTTCTGCAGTAGTGATCATTAGAACATCTATTGTTATGGTAAGTTTACTTGCGCAACTGTACTTTCTATTGAAATAACAAGAATGGTTGAATACACATAAGGGTCTGCAACTTGGATACCCTTCTAGACTACTAATAAAACTGTAAATAAATAAGAAATGTAGAGAAAATGGCTGTTGGGTCAATGACAGCTTGGATTAGCTTTTCTAAGAGATAATTTAAAGCCCATGGGGAATCTACAATTTTCTTGGTGGTCTAATATGCACTACTGTGTTAAGAAACTGTTCAGTCTGAAAAAGAATAGAAAAAGGGGGATCCAAAGGCAAACAGGCAGAAATGTCTGAAAAATGTTCCTTTGAGGAAGTGTATGCTAAGTCAGAATTAAGTAACTCACACAGGCAATGCCAAACCAAGGGTGCCTGTGCTTGTAACAGGGTCTGTTATTTCATAATCATAGGAAATACAAGGCAGCTTAGTCTTGCTACCATTTACACCTTGCCAATACCCACCCTTAGTCTGTGCTTCCTTTTTCGAAGAGGGCTAGGCTAGTCAAGCCAGGGATGAATTTGTGAATACCCATCTAATCATGCAATTCCTGTTTGAAGAAAGTAATGTATCACACTGCTTGATTTGCCATGTATTCCAGAGGCAAGAAAAGTAATGAAGCTATCTTGCCACCATGTTTTATTTATTTGCTGATGAAAATTTATATTCCTAATTCTGGTATTTATGGGAGTATTTGGTTTGTGGAGATATACAAGAGATCTAGGACCACTTGGTCCCTATTGGCATGAAAGGCAAGGCATACATCTCCCTTCAGATTGCTTCCAATCTTTTCTGGTAGTTTAGGGCTTTTAATTTATTTATTGGCTTTTGTTTACCAGGGAAGTCTGACCGGGAAAAAGTTCCATTTTCAACAGTGGCCTTTGGAGAAAAGCTCCACATAAAATACATATCTACAATGACCACCAATAAAAATTAAACATTTTAAGCATTACTTTGCAGGTAATATTGAGACAAATAGTAAAGACGTTTATCATATAATTTAGAAGAAATATTGTTTTATGTAAATCAGACATATTAACACATAATAGCTGGAGATACACTAGTAATGATAATGCACATCTAAGCCAGCAATCTGCTCAGTTAAGAATATATAATGTGAGAAACACATCAAAGAGAGCATTGTATTTAATGATTTGCCTAATCAATGCTGAATATATGAGGACTATGTCCCCTTTAGATCTGGATGATGATGCATTGGCATTTAGCAGTGCTAAGTGAGAGGACTTCATATTACTGTTGTTACATTATGATTGAAGGAGAGGGAGTTAGAAAGCTCCAAGGTGTTTAACAACATTTTATTTTAGAGTGGGGTATTGTCTATATTGTATTCTGAGGGGAAGAGTTGTTTATCAAATATGACAATGTTGCACTTTATAGTGCTTAATTGGAGCCAATTTTTAATACACTGGATACATACACGTGGAACTTCTTGCTGAAGTGTCTCTGCATCAAGAGAAGGATTTGACAGTGACTCCCAGTATAGAGTTATCTGCAGACTTGGTTGGCTAGAGGTCTTGGTTCATAGTCTGCAAATCAGAAAAGTAAATGTAGAAAAAAGAGGTCCCATCGCTGAGCTCTTTGGGACACCACTGGTCACCTTCATACTCTGTGATAAGGAACCTGCTTCCTGCACTGTATGGTTTCTATCTTTCAGCCAGTTTGCTATTCATCTTACTATATGGGTATCTGTTTGTAATGCATTAAGCTTACTCGTAAGGGATAGTGTCATACGCCTTGGCCAGCTCAAGGTATGGTGTGTGTGACAGCATGACTGCTGTCAACATTCTGAGTTACCTTTTAAAAGAAGTTAACCAGATTTATTAGACAGGTTCTGCCCTTGAGAAAGCCAAACTGCAGTGGGTCTAGCCTGCTGAGATTTTTATTATCATTGTTTATCAGGTCAGTTATAATATGTTCCATGGTTTTGCAAATAAGACTGGGCAGGCTGAGGGGCATAGAATTCCTGGCGTCAGTAGTGAGGCCATTCTTGTGCAGTAGCATCACTACTGGTGTGCTGTTAAAATTAACTTCATTGTTTAAACCAGGTATTTCACAAGCATTGAAACGTCTGGCAAATGAATTATTTAACATGTAAGATGTTTTCTGTATCTCCACCTCTTATATCAATGCATACTTTACACCACAGCAGCACGCACCCTTATTATATTAAACAAAATGCAGCAAAAATTAGAGCATGCAGACTAGCCGTCATGATTTAGATGTGAAAGTTAAATTGCTCATTGGCTATTTTTTGAATAGGCAATAGTGGAAAAAATGATCATTAGACTTAGTTAAAAGTAATAACTTACACGAAAATAACAGACTGTGGAATGACAGATAATATGGGTGAACATCATGAGGGAATGTATCAGAAAATAATTGCATAATTTTAGCAGTTAATGATGTAATAACTTTTTGTGAATAGGAGATGCAAAATAATTATAAGGAATTTTAAAGTTTTGCTCCAAATGATGAGTAGCAGTAGGAAAAAGAAGAGCATATTTCCATGTGATTTTTTGTCAGCAGTGCAGATTTATTAAAAAGAATATGGATGTTTGCATAATCCATAAATCTATCCATTCACAACCCCTTTTTCCCATTTTTGCACATGGAATTGGGTTGTCACTTCAACTATATAATTATCTAGAACCAATGTTCACACCTCTAGGTGGCTAGCCTACTGTGGTTTTTCTTCCATACCACACACATACGGACAGACACAGTCTCACGGCCAATTTAGAGTGTCCAGCCAACCAGCTGCATGTCTTTGGAATGGGGAGGAAGCACCCATAGAATACCCACTTTAACACAGGGAGGACATACAGGCTTTGCACAGAAGGCACCCGTGCCGATAATCGAACTGGAGAAACTTTTGCTGTGAGGCAGCAATGTTACCTGTTACATAACTGTGCCATATATAATAACGGTGGTTGCATAATAAGGGGGCAACAAATCTGTGTCTCTTGGCTATTTTACTCATATGTCTAAGAGAGTCATTTATGCAGCATTGTTCTCCACTTGTGAAATGTCTTATGTAGGCTGTACTACTGAAAAACTGGATGGAAGAATGTAGGAGCATAACTATGCAGTTAGGGTAGGACATACCAGTAATGCATTATGCAGGCATTTTGAAGAATGTTGCACTTAGGTATTGATGTAAGAGGTGGAACTAAGAATTCAATTACCAGTTACATTTAAATGTTTCTATAAAACGTGGTTTAAATGAGGGTGTTAATTTTATATGCAACTAAGACAAAGAAGCTTATTGTATTAATTCATCATGTGACAGTTTCTGAATTCTGTTTAGCCAGTAACCAAGAAAAAAACAGATGTAGCTCCACAGCATAACCAAAAAGAAAACAAAAATATGCAGAACAAAAAACCACGTTGTGTTCTTGCCCAAGAACTTGCTTTATGGAAACTTTGTTTTTGGTCTTTACTATTAAAAACCGAGACACCTTCAGAAATAACAAAGCTGTTAGAGGCACTCCATTTTTAACTTGCAATAATCGTGTGATGAAAGTTATGTGGTGAAAAGTCATGCAATTAAAAACATCATGTGATAAAAACAGTCACTATACCTGATACAAATTTATATGTAGAGAGACTTGTTTGTAGAAATGTTTGAAAACAGAATTAAGCATTATAACACCGAAGAATCATTTTAGTCTTTCTGCCTTCAGTTTAAGAATGCTAGCAGTGCTGATAGATTCATTCAGACCTGGAGGGTGGTTGACATTAAATCTGATCTACCAGTAAAGTTCCTAATATACCAAAAGAAGCTTCCTGATTCCCCTGCCTGAAGTCTTATTTTTTCCAACACTATGGAAGTGAACTTGGAAAACATATTCATGAATCCCTTTCTAATGTTCTAAACATGGTTATATATTCGTTCGCTTATGCTGCACTCAGTTTTGCCAAAGTAGAATCCATCACAAGATTAGCCATTAACTAAATAAAGAACTGCATTAATCTTAAAATTTACTCTGACATCACCAAATGTTAGCCCATGACACTGCTCCCAGTCACATTAATTAAACTACATAACTTGCAGTGACCTCATTTCCTGGTCTCCCCCAGCTTTATGCAAGTTTTTAAGTTGTTCTCAGCCTTACATTTCTGTACATTTTTGATAGTAGCCCCACTGTTGTAAATAAATCCAGGGGCAACGCCTAATGTCTGTCTAATACTATCAAATTGTTAAATCATTCTCTGATTTATATGAATTATTTTTTGATGTCATGCACGTTGTTGCTGTCAGTTAAAATCATAACTCTCTCAAATTCAGTAGACTGACAGGGGTTCATACTCCCAACTTCATCACTACTTTTGTGAATAGGGATAAATCTCCGTGTTCTGTCTTCCTCCATGTATCTCATGGTGTCAGCAAGGACCCGATCAGAGTAGCCCCTTTCCCTAAAAACACCACTGAATTTGAGTAACTCAATGCAAAAGTTGTTATTATGTATTAATTTGGAGAGATGGGCCATCTGGTCTTTCATCAGATTTTTTTTGAGAGGGTGGCAACTGCTATAGTGCAAATCAAAATTTGAAAAAGTCTATGTGATGTTGCAGGGAACTTCAAGACTTCCTTTTTTGAATGCCCCTTAGGATAGATCTACCCTCTTTGAGGCCGAAGTGAACAAGACTGCAGACCTCTGTCTGCTGTGGGTATCCACTTCATTCCCCAAAGGACTTTCTCCCAAAACCAAAAAGGTGGCAAGAGACTATGGTTCTGCAAATTTCGCGGCTTTGCTCATGAAACTTTTGGGACAGAACCCCCTGGGGCATTGGGAGAACAACTTCAATGGACGTTGTGACAGAGGTGTTTGACAGAACCAGGGGTTTTGAGGTCCTTTTGCCAACAAACCCTTCCAGTGCTCCTAAAAAGTTAACCGATTGCAGCACTGAGGAGGCAGTTGGTGGGCGCTTGTCTTTACATCCCCAAGCCTGGTTAGCCATCACACAAGATTCCGGAGTGCAGAGACCCGTAACCAGAAAACTTGTAACGAAAACTTCCAAAGTTCCACCAATTCAGAAGAAGACAGCAGCTCTGGAAGGCTTAAAGCTGTTAAACAAATGAGTCATTAAGAAGGTCTCACTAGACCAGCAAAAGTCTGGGGGCTACCTGAGATTCTCTTTGATTTTGAAGAAAAATGAGGACCTCAGGCCAGCCTGTGTAGATTTTTCTTAGAATACCATCAAGGTTCAAATCCCAATACATACCAAAGTGTTTTTAGTCTCACAGGCTAAAGACAGCTAGAAGGCATTCTACAGCTATGTCAAAACCTCAAAGGCAGCATACATCAATGTGCCGAACTGGAGGTCAGTGGTGTCACCTTCACTGAGTAGAGCAACATAGTGAATTTGCTGGTTGACAAATTCAGCTCAAACTTCAACCCCACTCCCCACTGCCTCCCTCCATGAAATACCTACTAGCATAACCCCCCCAACTATTAATAGGGAGCAAGTCATGGTGGTGCTCGCTAAGGCCAAAAATGCAGCCTCAGTGGGCCCTGACAACATCCTGAGATGCCTTCTAAATATTTGGAAACATGACATATTAGGAACACTTAAGTCACTTTTCAACTATAGCCTCAAAACAGGCTTTGTACTATGAGAATGGAGGACTGCAACGGTTATCCCACTTCACAATGGTGGACCATCAACCCAACCCAGTAACTACAGACCTATTAGTCTGACTAGTCTAATATGGAACGAATTATCATAGAAATGATCAGCAAGGTCATTGGCAACCTTCAGATGTTGGACCCAACCCAGTTTGGCTTTGTCAAAGAAGATCATATCTAGTAAACCTGGTGGACTTCTTTGGGAAGCTTGTCAAGGCAATGGATGATGGGAATATGATGCATACTGCTTACCTGGACCAGACCTGGCTAAGGCGTTTGATGTAGTACCCCTCTTTGGTATAGTTGACAAAATTACTGAACTGAGCATAAAGCCCTGCATAACTCATTGGGTTACCAGCTGTCTCACAGACAGGACCCAGGAAGTCAGGATTGGTGATACCACATCCACTACACCCTCTACCCAACACTTATTATACCCATTATAAAGTACAATGCCCCTTTTAGAATGTACCTCACAAGACTTCTGTAGCAGCTGGAAAGGCCACAGAAGTACCTTACAAAGAGGATTACTGGCCTCAAACAGATGCCATACACTGACCGTCTCAAAAAACTCCAGCTTTGCTCCATAGCATATCGCCTACTCGGAGGTGATCTCTGCCTAACATATAAAGCTATGTCAAACCCAGAGCTGTTGGACATGCTACACCTAAAGAAATCCCAATCTCTCCGAGCTACACGCTCTAGGGACCTAAACATTGTCACCACAATAAACAGGACATGCTGGAGGGATGGATTCCTGTCCCAGAGACTTCCCATACTCTGGAACAAGCTACCCATCTGTGTCAAGCAAAGTACCTCATTAGCACTCTTCAAGAAAAATCTTGATGAGTGGATGGGAAATAGGAAATACACCCCGGGGATCACTTCTGTGGCTCTGCTCGATGGGCACAGGAAAATAACTTTCTTGGGTGGCGTAAGCCAGGGAGCCTTGTTGGCTAGGCCTACGTAGGCCCTTGGGCCGATAGCCTAGTACCTACCTATGAACCTAAGAGACTGGCCATCAGCAGGGTACCTCAGGGCTCCATGCTTGGACCACTCCTATTTGGCATCTACTTCTCAAAGGTGTAAAAGCTGTTGTCAAGGACCTTTGGCTGATCAAGTTTGCATCTTACAAGAGGGTCTAACACAAACAAATGACTGATGCCAAAGTCACAAACTAAAACTCTGTGCCAGGAAATGCATTATAGTACCTTTTGGGAAAACTGCTAATCAGATCAATTACTTCATCGATAAGGCACCCCTAAGAGTTGACCCGGTAGTTAGGGATCTGGGAACATATCTAGATAGTAATCTGGCCTTTGACCAACATGTGGCCAAAGTAGTTAATAAATCTTTCTGTGTCGCCCAACTGATAAGTAAGGGCATGGCATCGAGGTCCGAGGAAGTCATAGTGCCTCTTTATTCAGTCCTTATCAGACCCATCATTGAGTACAATGCCCTCTTTGGCATGTACCTGACCAGTCGTATGCAACAGTTGGAACACCCACTAAGGTTTCTGACCAGGAGAATCCTGGGTGTAAACACACTGTCCTATACTGATTGCCTTAAAGCCTTATCCCTCTACTCCGTCTCCTACAGGTTACTGAGAGGTGATCTATGCCTGGCATATAAGACATCCTCAGATCCAGCTCTGATAGACCTTTTGCACATCAGCAAAATGAACAGCATCAGAACTATTAGATCCAAGGATTAAAATTTTACTTGTGACATTAATAACACATGTTGTTGAGACAGATATGTCTCAAAGGATCCCCATGCTCTGGAACAAGCTTCCCATCCATATGAAGCAGAGTCCATCCCTAACCTTGTTTAAGAATGACTTTGACCAAAGGATGGGAAATCAGAAATTCCCCCTGCATCTGGCTGCCATGTCTCCGATAGACAGAGGCAGACAGTAATTCCTAGACTAACATACCCCCCAACATAACCTATACAAACTTCCTAATTAACATACCCCTTCTTAATAAACACCCATAACACATAGGGGCACAACTGGGCTAAATTGCACAGCTAGGCTTATAAAGACCCTGTTGGTCATTAGCCTAGTACAGTGGTTCCCAAACTTTTTCGATTCTTGGCTCCCTTGCTCTATCCAGGTTTTCCCAAGCCTCCCCCCCCACACACGGCATGCATAAAGTGCATATTTCATTTTATTTATTTATTTGACAGTTTACTGTTTTTGTGACTGTGGTTATTATATTATCCATTTCAAGAACCTTACCACACATAGCTTCTTGATGGATAATGCAATGCCAGGTAATCAGATGTGTGTGGCAGTCATTATTTAGCATTTGCTCCTTCATTAGTCCAACCAAGCCTTTTTTTCCTCCACTGCAGGTACGCCATCGGTAGTTAGCCCCACCAACTTTTCCCAGGGTAAATTAATATTATTTATGGACTTCACCACCACATCAAAAATTTCCTTCCCTGTTGTCGTCCCATGCATTGCTCAGTGACAGAGAAGTCCCTCTTCGCTGCTCGTATAAAGATGGACAACTGCGCTGTATCAGTATTGTCTGTGCTTTCATCGACAGCTAATGAAAAAGCTAGATAACTGAGTGCCTCTTCAGCCAGCTGTGTTAGATTTCCTGCAAGATCTCAAACACCATCTGCAATGGTATTTCTTGACAAACTGATGTTTTGGAAAGGCTGCTTCTGATCGGGGCACACCTGCTCACACACTTTTAGCACACATTGCTTCAAAAAGGCACCCTCTGAAAAACACCTGGAAGCTCGGGCAATTTCTTCAGCCACAATATAGCTAGCTTTCACTGCTGCATCATTTTTTGCTGTAGCTTTAGTAAACATATTCTGCTGCGATTGCAGTTTGCCTTTTAATTCTTGGACAATTTTATGTCTTTCGTGAAGTGTATATTTAGCATACTTGGCTCCATGTTTGGTTTCAGGATGCCTACGTATATTGTACTCCATCACTGACACCGTCTCATAACACAAAATGCACACCGGTTTGTCTTCGCGAAGTATAAACATATATTCGCTTTCCCATCTTTCATTAAATTGTCTCCCTTCTGCATCAACTTTTCTTTTAAACATTTTGTTTACCAGATTCACGTATGTTGGCCTTGGGTAGAGGTGCTCCATCAGGGATGACGCTCGCCACCACATCAGAATTTAATGTTACCATTTCAGCATCTTCAATCTATCTAAACTAGGTAGGAAGTGCACCACCCTGCATCAACTTTTCCCTCTGACATTTGCTAGATTCATGGATGTTGGCCTTGGGTAGTGGTGCTCCATGCAGGTACACAGGGGCGGCGCTGACACAGCCTGCTGACAATCACTCTCCTTGCCACCACATTACACACCATTCAGGCAAACAGAGGTGACGCTGACACAGCCGTCTGACGATCATGCTCCTCGCCACCACACAGCACAGTCCGCTAAAAGATGTAAGCTTCCAAATAAATATATAAAAAATAAAATAAAAAAAAAACAAAAGAACACAACTCCTCTGCCATTCACTTCTTTTCAGCACTTGAGTAATTGTTGTATGACCCATTCAGGCACACAGGGTTGACGCTGACACAGCCTGCCAGCTGTCCTCACCGCGGGCCACATAAAACGTTCAGGTGGGCCGGATTTGGCCCGCGGGCCTTGTGTTTGACACGTGCTCTAGGAGGACGAGTCACTGACGGACATTCTTATCCACATTTGGCCCTGAGTCCTCTAGATGCCTATCCACCTATTCCTCTTGTATCCAAGCTCATTCAGAAAGTGATCTGGTGCAAGGTGAAAGTGATCCTCATAGCCCTCTTTTGATCTTGACAGTTAAGGTCCCCTTTTTTGTGGCCTCACCTAATACATTCTCCACGGGTTCTGGACCCTCTTCCAGACCTGGTCCGACACCCAAAAGAATGGACTCAGTAAGACATCCAAAGCCCTGAAACTGACTGCATAGATTCTTCACTTCCAGTGATGGCCAGACAATCCAGACTTTCTTACTCTGTGCTCTAGATTATATCTTTTTCCCTGTGACCTGCTACTAGAAAAGTTTACAGAAGCAATTAAAAAAATGTTCTGGTTGGGCTTCTTCCACGGGTGTAGACCCTTTCTCAGTTCTCTTGCTGACTATTTTGGATTTTTTTTTTTGGCATGTTTGTTGTACGAGGGTGCTAGTTTTTGCATTCTTAAGGTTCAGCTAGCAGCTATTTCTAATTTTCATTTGGGGGAGAATCATAGTTTTGTTGCCCTATTGAAATTGTCTAAGTCTTTCGTTCTTATGGAGTGCTTTCCCTTTGACCACCTTTAAGAGATCGTATTCCACCTTCAAATATTACTGTTTTACTTCAGGCACTAACCAAGCCCCTTTTGAAGTTTCAGTGGAACTCAAATTTCGCTGTTTTGGAAAATGCTTTTCTAGTGCCAGTTACCTCAGCAAGAAGGATTACAAAACTTCAGGTTCTGTCATGTAAGGCTTTGTATTTGGTGTTCCACAAAGACAGAATTTTGCTTCAAACCAACCCCAATTTTTTTAACTATGGCGGCTTTGGAATCTACTGTAAATTAGGGCATTAATCTGCTCTAGCTCTGCTCACAAGTCTTTCAGAGCTTTCCTTCTGCTGAAAAGAGCCTTCTCTGCAGGCTTTTAAGGCTTGAAGACTGGTTAATGCTGTTCCATTGCTGAATAGATAAGTCCCCTGGGTCTATATTATGTTGTTGAAAGACTTGTTCAGAGAACACGTCTTCATCGACACATAAACAGCGAACAAAAGAATCGCCGAACAGCCAATTCAGTGATTTTTTTTTCCCCCAGGGGAAAAAAAAACACTTGGCCATCATCAGGAATTTGTCCTTTTCCTCACTGTGGTGTGATCTCGGAGTTGCTATACTTAGTTGGGGGCGGGGGGGGGTGGCAGCAAAGCCCTGCCCAATTTGTAGGGTTTGTACGTTTGTGTTGTGTTTCTTTGGCCTAGCAATTTTTTTCTTGGCGGAAAAAATCGCTGAAGTGACTGTGTTAGGCGAATCTTATGTTCGCTGTTGTGTCGATAAAGACGTGCTAGCTGAAAACGTCTTTTGACAGCATAATAAGTTCCCTTTGGGGAAAACCCCTCCACATTACTTTTAAACTTGTTTAAAGTTACTTTTTTGTGAAAAGCAAGTACTTTTTTTTAGCTAAGAAAAAGTATTTTTCTTGACTGTCTTATGACTTTTATATACTTTTAAATGGGAGATAACTTTTTAGTTGTGTAAAATGTAAGCGTTGCTCAAAACTCCTTTTTCTGAAGAGAAATTGTGTTTATTTCACTTTTTTGGGCTGAAGAAAGCATTTAAAGTACTTTTTACTGTGTTTTTTTTTGTGGGGGAAAATGTACTTTTGTGCTACTTTTCCTGTTTTACCAACTACTGATGCAAAGCCACTCCAGGAAACAAGCACCATTTTCGGCTTGACTGTGGAACAAACTTCTGGATCCCACTGTGTTGGACCTTCTTCCAGCCATAAAAAGAAAAAGTTAAGCAACCTTTGCTACCACAGTAGGCTGGTAATTTGCCTTAGCTGCAGGTGTGTAACTCCTGTGGCAGACGCTGGTTCCTCATACCACTCATCTTTTTGTTTGGATCCCTGTGGTGCTTCAGTACAGCCACCACTGACCAGTGGTTAGCCATGTCTTCTGCATCTGTTGGACTGCCCTTAGGGGACAATGGAGAGCCGCTATTGTCAGTCATGGGAGAAGGGTAGGGAATGTTGTCCCTACTTGGGCAGAATGGTGTACCCATTCCTGGGGAAGCTGTTGCTGGCGGTACTGAGTCTGTTTGCCCTAACTTTCCTGTCAAAAAGATACAGAAAACTAAATATTTAGTTTCTCCTGTGTCGGTTTCTCTGGACAGGAGTAAGTTATTGGTCTTGTCATCGCTCAGGGTCTTGTGCAGGCAACTCACGCTTCTTGTAAGGTAGTTTCTGGTTAAAGAAAAAAGAGATTCTTCTTTCTCTGAAGATATTCAAGAGCTGGAATCTGTAGGGGAAATGTGAATGAACTGAAGCAGTTTTTTTCCCCTCAGGTTTGATTCTGAGGAGAGTGTGGTATCTGAAAGTCCCTGTGAGGGGATTCTCTTTTTTAGAGACTACAGAACAAATCAATGTTTTCAGTGGGAGAACAATGAGGTTTCTCAGTGCCTTAGAAAATATTATGATTTGCAACAACTGGAATTTCAGGAACCCTCACTAATAGGTTCATAGGTGTGTACTAGGCTAATGGCCCTGGAGCCCTTACAAGCCTAGCCCATAGGATTACCCTGGCATCATGCCACCCAACCTTAATTCCCAGTGGTTCTGTCGAGTAGAGCCACTGGAGTGATCCCTGGGGTGAATTTTCTATTTTCCCATCCACTCATCAAGATTTCTCTTGAAGAGGGCCAGTGAGGTGCTCTGCTTGACATGTATGGGAAGTCCGTTCCATAGCATGGGCAGTCTCTGGGTTATGAACCTGTCCCTCCTGCATGTTCTGTTGATTGTGGTAATGAGGTTGAGGTCTCTGGAGCATGTGGTGTGGAGAGATTGGGATTTCTTTAGATGTAGCATTTCTAACAGAGCTGGGTCAGACATGGCTTTGTAAGTCAAGCAGAGATCACTTCTAAGTAGGCGATATGAGACCGAGAATTGTTGGAGTTTTTTGAGTCTGTCCTTATAGGGCATGTTTAAGGCCTAGGATCCTCTTTGTGAAGTACTTTTGCGGTCTGTCCAGTTGTTGCAGGTGTTTAGTGAGGTACACGCCAAATGGGTCATTGTACTCTATGATTGGCCTAATGAGGGAAGAGTAGAGGGAGACAATGACCTCTTTCTTCCTGGATACAAAACCCTTAGCAATGAAATGTGCCACATAGAATGACTTTCTGACCACAGTGGCAATGTGGTGGTCAAAAGAGAGGTTGCTCGCAACCCATGTTCCCAGATCTCTTATAACACCTTCTGTGTTCAGTGGACTACCATCGATGTGGTAATTCATGGGAACCATGTTTTTCCCAAAGGGGGTAGTAGCCACGAAGTATAAACAAACCAAAAACCAAGAACAAACTGGAAAGGGCTGGCAAAGAAACACGTATCCAAACGATAAAATCCAACTCCTTTATTTGTGAAAGTAAGCGCTTTTGTCTCCTAGTTAAATATTGCAAGAGACTTCATCAGACAAAGCAAGTTAAAACAATTGCCATTTAAATATAAAAAATGTAGCAATAGTAACAACCCCCAGATGACATAATTTCCTATTTCTCTATAAATAAACATAACAACACTATTTAAAGCAACAATGTAACCTTAAAATTTCAGATTTGATTTGTATCCTACCATGGTTAATATGACCAGCAAATAAATAAATAAAATTGCATAAAAGTAAAATAATGGAATATAAATATATATATATATATATATATATATATATATATATATATATATATATATATATATATATATATATATATGTCAAATATTCACTAGTTCATAAAATTCATATATATATATATATATATATATATATATATATATATATATAAATAAAATATATATTTTTTTAATATATTTATATTTCATTATTGTATTTTGTTATTTATTTGCTGGTCGTATTAACCATGGTAGGATACAAGCTGAATCTGAAATTGTAAGGTTACATTGTTGCTTTAAATAGTGTTGATATATCTATTTATGGGGAAATAGGAAATTATGTCATCTGGGAGTTTGTTACTATTGCTATATTTTTTATATTTAAATGGCAATTGTTTTAACTTGCTTTGTCTGATGAAGTCTCTTGTAATATTTAACCAGGAGACGAAAGCGCTTACTTTCACAAATAAAGGTGTTGGATTTTATCGTTTGGATACGTGTTTCTTTGCCAGCCCTTTCCAGTTCGTTCTTGGTTTTTCCCAAAGAGGATGATGACTCATCTTTTGGCATTGAGCTTAAGGCCATGGTTCTGACACCAGTCGTTGGTCTCAGTGACACCTTTCTGTAGGATGTCAGCATCACTTGGGGAGTTAATAATAGCTCCAACTTGCAATCATCTGCAAACTTTGTCAGCCAGAGTCCCTTTGTGTTGGCCGAACTTCAGAGAAGTAGATACCAAACAGAAAGAACCAAGGACCGAACCATGTGGGACTCCACTCATGACTGGTTAGTAGTCTGAGTTGGAGTCAGCTACTTTCACAATTCTACCTGTGAGCCAGTTTGCAACCCGCCTAGTGATTATAGGGGTTGATGGTTAGCTTAGTGAGTTTTTCTATGACTCCTGAGTGGGGTATGGTATCAAAGGCCTTGGCCAGATCACGATAAGGCTGTATGAACCACCTTGCCTTCATCCGCAGCTGTGGTGACTGACTCAAAGAAGTTGACCAAGCTGAGCAGGCATGATCTACCCTTCACAAAACCAAATTGTGTGGGATCCAGAGTTTGGAGATTCCCTATGTCCTTGTTTATTAGGTCCATGATGATGCATTCCATAGCTTTGCATATCAGACTCGTCAAGCTAATTGGGCGATAGTTCCTAGGGTCTGTAGTCGCTCCTTCTTTGTGGAGATTGATGACTGTAGCAGTGTGCCATTTGGAAGGAACAAAGCCTGAGGTGAGGCTGTGATTGAATACAGCACACAGGTGAGGTGCCAGTTCACTCTGTAGTTCATGTAGAACACAGCCAAAGATATTGTCAGGTCCCATAGAAGCTGTATTCTTGGCCTTGGACAGTGCTATTTTAACCTGTGCAGCAGTAATACTGGGTGCCTGGCCATCTATTTGTATTGTGACTGGTCCTTTGGTGGGGAGAGAGGGGTAAATTTGGCACTGAATCTGTCGGCCAGTATATTGGCAATATCTGTTGGCTCAGTATAGTAGGTACCAGTGTGCAGTAGCTCAGAGCAAATCTGGGTAATGCCGTGGAGAATCTTTACATAACTAGAGAAGGCCTTGTGATTTTCTGTACTATCTGCTGCAATTCTGTTTTCATAGCTAGCTTTAGAGGATTTGATGAGAGATCTCAACTTTTTGTTGAGGCTGATAAAGGAGTTTTTCTAGTCTTTGGACTTCACCTTATTCTGCATTAGTTTCCTCCTCCTGTTGTAGAGTTTGTTTGTGGCAGGGGACCACCAGATTGGCTTCCTTTTTTTGTAACATAAGAGATGTTTTATTGGAACATAAAAGAGATGCTAGCATTTTTCACGGTTCTCAACTCTGAATTATCCTTGGTCACTAGGGCATCTTTGGGTATTTACAATCAATACGGCAGTGATGTGGTACATAAACAAGGAGAAACTCGGTCTTACCTCCAATGTAGATTAGCCATGTTAGGATGGGGTATAGTTTTTCAGCACAATCTTGCTCTGCAGGCATCCACTGTTCCTTTAGAGCAAAATTGTGTGGAAGACAAGCAGAGCAGGACAAAAGTTGACCATCAGAAATGGAAACTAGATAAGCGGTCTTCCAAGATTTGATCCATCTGTGACAAGTTCTTCAGGTAGACATTTTTGCCTCCTTTCCGAATAATCAACTGGCAAAATTATGTTCTAGGACTCCATGTAAGAAGGCCAGGAAGACAGATGCCCTTTCTTTTCCTTTCCTTGAACAGGAATGTTCATGTATGTTTTTTCACCCTTTACACTGATATTTGGTTCTGTGCCAGAAGGTAACAGTGATTCTCCCTTCTGTTGGAATTGGACAGGGGCAGTTACCACAGGCTTCCTCACAGACTGTATTTACTCACACAAGAACAGGGGTTGATGCATTCAGACCTCAGACAATTACATATGACTAACTGGATGATAGGGTCTTAATACCTTTAGGCACTTGTTTATTGAGGACATCTGGTTGATATTGATGTAGGCAAAAATACCTGCTACTTGAAAATCATTTGTAAGTAAATGGAAAATGTTTTTAGTTGGTGCCAACAAAATATCCATCACCTGTTCAGGGCTAGTGTTACTCTAGTTTTGCATTTTTTTGTGAGTTGACTTACTTCTCCATGAAGGTTAATTTGTTGGCTATTTCAGTATGTTTGCCCATCTTTAAGTGCATTCTTCTGTGAAAATGTTTTTGAAAAGAATGCTACTTAAGAAGCTTCTAAGAAAACCAGTGGCTTCTCCTTAGAATCTTTATGTTGTGTTAGAGACGCTAATACTTAATCCATTTGAACCTGCACATCTGTCTGATTTGAGGTTCTTAACATGGAAAATACTTTTGATGATTACTCTGACCTCTATAACAAGAGTATCCTTGTCACAAGCTGTTATGGTGGATCTACCTTATCTAATTTTCCACAGAGACAGGTGTTCTTTATGAGCTAATGCAATTTTTTTATGCCTAAAGTGGTAAAACTTTCCATCTTCCTGTGTTCTTCCCTGAACCCAGAATGAGGGAAACAGGACACTTCATACCTTAGATGTCCACAGATAACTCAGGACTATCCTGACAGAACAAAATCTTTCAGAACTTCGGGACAGTTGTTCATTTCTTGTGAAGGTAAGAAGAAGGGATAACATGTGTCAAAGCAGACAGTTTCTAAATGGCTGTCTCAAGCTATTGTACTTTGTTATTCCCACCACAGCAAAATTATTTCAGGCAGGATAAAGGCACACTCTGCTTGTCCCTTCACTTCATATTTGGCTTTTTAGAAAGGACTGAACTCTAGAAGTAAACTCGAAGCAGCAGCTTGGTCCTTTGTGCATACTTTTACAAAACACTATAAACTAGACTTGTTTTCCAGGCGTAGTACAGGCTTTGCTAGGACTATTCTCTAGGGGCTCCTGGACCTTCCCCCTTCCACCTCCCAGTTGTTCTAAACTATTGCAGTCTAGCCATATAGTTTAGGCTAAAGCTGTGATCAATATGAAGAACATAGTACAGTTGTGTGAGTAAACGTACCATAACAGTAGATGTTTGAACAAATGCTGCTCTTATAGCCCCCCCCCCCCTGTTTTTTATGTGTTTTGTATGCCAGAGTGTGGGCATATGTTTTTGTTTTCCCTAGCACTGTTCTGTCAGGGCTTAGCTTCCTTTTCTCAATTGGACTGAAAGCTCTTTAAGGGCTTAGCGCTGAAACATGTCTTTTAGTGAGCTCATCTTGAGCTGTCTAACGATTTGGGCTGCTGGAAGGTACCTGAAGCTTTGGAAGCTGGCAGGCAGTTACATGCTTTGCAAGATATAACACAATAGTTTATGCTGCTGCAACAGTTAGCATTTGAACATGTACTGTTATAAGTTTGCTTATACAACTGTACTTTAGTGAGGAGCAGTGGGAGTAGATTAGCATGTTTTTTTTCCAGATTATCTGATGGGGAACATATCAGGCATTGCATTATTTTTGCTGTGATGGAGGGAGCATCGGAGGGAAGCACATGCAATTAAATATGACCAAGAAATTATTTTAATGTAAATTCATCCTTTCAGACAGGATATGGATTTTATTTTTTCTAGAAAGTAACAGATTTGATTGGAATTACAGGGAAAAGATTATTTAAGGGATATAAATAATTAGTAATGATGCATTAATACTGTATATAGATTGTTACAATACATGGTACTAAAATATATGAGTAACGCATTTAATATCTAAAAATTTTAAGAGTTGACTATTTTAATTTTTGCTTAGCTTTGTGCTGCAGAGGGGAAATGTCCTGACTGTGAAGTAGAGAAGCCAAGTTTAAGTAGCATCTCTGGTATGGTAAAAGCTTATATGTGGGAGGTTGAGAAATGAGGGACTTATAGCTTACCATTTTGGGAGCAAGGGAATGAAGGCTTTTCAGTGGCTAGTTTGCTCCCATGTAAGTGGAGGCTTGCAAGACAGTAAGAGCTGTTACCAGGGGAACATGAGTTTGATGCTGCCAAGCCAGTGATAGCAGCCTTTGGGATGTATATGTGGGAGCACACATGCATTCAGTGAGGGTGTAAGAGGTCCTCACAGTGATATGGGTGCTCACATCAGTCATCGGGCAGAGACAGAACACATATAGAAACAATCCCATAGCCTGTGCCCTAAGTGAGATATGCCGCTAAGAGGAGCGTGCATCTTTTAATTTCTTGGCCTGTGGACGGTTGAAGTCTTTCCTTAAACACAGACAGCTCCAGTGATAAGGGGAAACAGCAGATGGATGCCTGAACTTGTGCAGGGGCATAAGCTTATCCATGACTGTGTGGATGACAGCTGCCTCCAGTTGGCTCTTACTTGGCATGAATTGGTGCCCCACTACAATGAGAGCAAATGGGTTCAAGATCTGTTGGAGGAGGGCTTGGTGGTCAACAGACATAGAGGGGAGTTGCACAGAGAAAAAGTTATATATGTTAATTATTTACAAAATATATCCAGCTTATTTAGAATTGTGGACTTGCTTTAATTTTAAATTAAAATAAAGTTGATTTGCTTGTTGGCTAGCTTTTCTAAGTGGGTCTGGATTAAAGAATGAAATTATATTTACTCTGACACAACTGCATGCAAGATAGCTATATTAATAGTAGATTATGTTTCAAGATGACTGCAGTAATGATGTTATTCAATTTTAGTTTTTGCTTTTGAAAATGACTGTGTAACAATTTGACTGGATTTTTTTGTGGAGCTTTTCATAAGATTTTGTTTTGAACTGGGTTGTCAATAAAGGAGTATTTAAAAAAAAACAAAAAAACACCAGAACGTTCCTCACTGGTCCCCATGTTTGTAGCTGATGTTCCAAGAATTCAAGTGATTACCAGTAAGACATCATAGTCAGTGCCGCAATCTGTATCAGTGGTCAGGCTTACTTCATTAATCTTGGTGTCCATGGTCTTTGTCCTTCTGTTGTCAACCTCATTTCTGCTGTGCCATTAATCTCAGTGGTGGACCCATTGATCTTAACTTTAGCTTTGGGAAACAATGTTTTGACTCAAATAGTGTATACTGATATCCACATCTGCCTTTTCAGTGCCAATATTGGTGTCTTTGATCTTGATGCTGGAGTCTTTCGGCTTTTCCCGGTTAGGGGTCGCCACAGCGGAACTCCGGTCCGCTAATGATTGGCAGTAGATTTTTATGTACTGGCTTGCCGGGCCTAACGCACAACCTTCAACGAAGGAACGCCCATTCATGCATGTCGCTACACAGAAGACACTCTAGCTGAGAATCGAACAGGCAACGTCTAACTGTGAGGCGACAACGCTACCGCAGCACCACCACCGCAGTTGATCTTGATGCTGGAGTACTTAACCTAAATCCATCATTTTCTGTTTCCCCTAAGTTGTACCCAGCTTCAATACCAGCATTACCCCCAGTACCACAAAGGCTTTCTCTTGATCCTAAAATTCCACAGTTTTAAGATTGATAACATGAGGTTCCTCTGCAGCTCCCTGGAATTATTCCAGCCAGAAAGAAACTATTTTTCTCATCTCCATGTGCCCCTGAAAATTCTTATGAAGGCTATGGAAGAAACACATAACTCCATCCTGTGAATCATCCACAGCTAATTTTGATGATGGGGTGGATACAGATTTTTGTATCCCCCCCATTTCCAACATTTGGGGAAGTCGTGACAACGATCTTCAGAAATGGGGCTGGCCCACTGACCCCATACTTTCCAAATGGCAGAGGTGCGGAAGGCCTTTAGGTCAACTCAGCAGTCTTCTTGAGTGGTTATGGATATTTTTAAAGGAAGAACCTGGATACAGCATCCCCACTCTCTAAGAAATCACTGTGTTCTCTGTCCTCTCAAAGATATGACTTTCTAGTCAGACTCCCAAACTGGATTCTGTGGTTTTGACAGCTGCTCTTAAAAGGGCTGCCCCACCCCAGAACCTATTAATGTTCAACATACGGATCACTGTTGAAGTAGCTTAAGCTATTTGAGTCCCACCCCATTGTGACTGATCAGCTTTCAAAGCTTTTGAGCACAGTCCACTCAATCTAATTGTCTAGAGCTCAAAAGGAGCTCATAAAAAGACAGAGTACAGATCTCTTTTTTTGCTACCAAAGAGCTTTCCTTCTGCAGGCCCAGTGGAAATGCCAGTCTGCTGTTGATCCTTTAGGACTGGGCAGATAAGCTCACCATTTGGGAAAACCTTGTACTAAAATTAATTTTCAGAGGAAAGCTTGTGTTTTTCTAACTGAAATGGTATGTTTGTTCTCTACTTTATCTCTACCACCTCTTACAGGCTTCTCTATGTGCCTTTTTGGTTCCATTTCCGAATAACCTATGAGGCAGCTACCAGTGTCTGGCCTAGCCATACAGTCCCTTAAATTTGTTATATTTTATAGTTTAAGTATGAATAATACAGAAACAAGCAGAACATTTACACATTGCTCCTATTCATGAGGAACAAGGGTGCTAAACCTGGGGTGAATTTGCATTTCTCTAACCGTGTGTCCAGATTATGTTTGAATAGTGTAAGAGAAGTCCTTTGCTTTATGTGGAGAGGAAAACAATTCCAAATAAGTGGTATTCTCTGTCATACATGTCTATGTCTATCCCTCCAACATGTTCTATTTATATTGCAAAAGAGATTTTGATCTCTTGAGTGGCTTTTTATGCTCTCTTTGAACTTGCAAATGTGCAGTAGGTCAGACAGGATAAGAAAGTTTGAGGCTGTAAATAAATAAGGCAGAGATTGAGCCTCAGCAACCTGTATGATACTGAGAAGAGGATCAAGGCTTTGAGATGGTCTGCACAGTTTTTTTGATTTAGATCCTTGATTTTTTATGAAGAAAGTGTTGTGGGCATTCAGTTTGTGTCAAATATTTGGACAGGTACATATCAAAGAGGACATTATACTCTATGATCAGCCCTAGGAGTGTGGAATATGGTCGATTGACCACATCCTTGGACCTGGATGCCATACCCTTAGTAATAAGCTGTGCAGTGAAAATGCACTTTCTTACAATAGTGGATACTTTGTTATTAAAGAAAAGTTCATTGTCTGCATGAGTTCCCGGGCCGCTAACTGATGGATCAGGTTTCAGGGGTGTGTTGCCAAATGTAGTAGTTACAAAGGACTCCTTGCTTGCTAAAGGATACTAGTATATCTTTCTTGACATTTAATTTTAGTCCATGGTTTTGACACCAGCTATTGGGTTGGGAAAGGCCCCATTGAATGATTTTGGTGTCCTCTTGGAGTTTATGATGGCACCAAGTTTATGGTCTTTGCAAACTTGGTCAGCCATAAACCTGTATGGCTGTGACCTCAGAAGTAAATACCAACGATGAATAGCCCAAGTACTGAACCTTGGGGTACACTGCAGTGATAAGTCTTTTGGAGGAGGTAGAGTAGCCCAGCATAATTTCCCAAGTTGTATTTATGAGACAGTTTGCTATCCAGTGAATTACATAGGGATCAACATTAGCTGGGATAGTTTATCAACAGTACCTGAGTGAGGGTATCTGATCAGAGGGTATCAAGTCACAGATGCTGATCCCATAAGGCAGGCATTGATCCAACCAAACATTCTTGTTATAGGTGACTCCATTGTAAGATATACAGATGTCCCACTTAACAGGCTGAGCAAAGAAAGAGTGACAGTTGCTTGTCTGGTACCAGGATCTGTCAGATCACACATGCACCCAAGTCCTTGAACAACAAGTACCTGTATGACTCTATCACAGTTCATGCCAGTATCAATGACTTGAGGTGTACCTCTCTGGATTATATGAAGAAAGATATGATGGAGCTGTCAGACTATGTGTCCAAGAAACATATGAGAGTAACATTGAGCAGCATTCTACTTTCTCCAAGGATGATGCCACAATGTGAGCAAAAAGTAACTGACTTCAATAATTGGCTTAGTTTTTGGTGTCATTCAAAGGGGGTCCAATATTTGTCAGCCTTGGAAGATGTGATTGACAAGACGGCAAGCATTTGTCCCCTCTAGTGTTTTGATTATTAGCAAAGACATTGTATGCCCCATAGTGCCTTTTTTAGGTAGTGCTAACTTGATAAACCTACTAACATAACAAAACAAGCAAAGGAGAATATGAAGGTATTACTGATCAATGCTAGGAACCTGAGCAAGAAACTCCACTCCCTAAAAGCCCTTCTCACCTTGGAAGACATTGACATCCGTTTAGTGACTGTGACATGGTTTAAAATAATGAAGAGCACTCCTGCTGTGCAGAACATAATACCTTCTACACATTTAGACCAGTTACTCTGCAGGAGGGGAGAAAAGGTGGAGGTGTATCAGTGTACATTCAGAAGAAATTCACATCAAGGCCGGTAAAGCATCATGATGCCATAGAGTTTCTTCATGTCCAAATAACCATCAGAAAGGTCCCATACAATATATTAGCTAGCTATAGACCTCCCTTTATGAATAAAGAAAGCCACAAAACGTATCTACAGGCACTGGAATCATTCAGTATTAAACCTAATACCATTTTCCTAGGTGATCTAAACTATTCAGCTGTAGATTGGGAAACCTACACCACCACTAGTGCACAAGCACAGAGATTCCTGGACTTTTTCAGTACAACTGCCCTGGAACAATTAGTCAGAGTACTCACTAGGAGGAATAACATCTTGGATCTTCTCCTTACTAATATGGGAGCATCTTGCACCATCCCTTACATGTCTTCATCCCTAGTTAGGTTTGACCATAAAGCAGTTTCCTTTGAAATAAAACTGAAACCAGGGATCCATTACATCCAAAGTACCTTTAGAAATTTCTTTAAGACAAACTACCCATTCCTAAGTGATACATTGGCAAGCTTCAAATCCTCACCAAACCCAAATAACTTCATTGAATACTAGAAATGCACACCCCCACACAATACCAGTATGTAAACAGCTGCATAGATGCAGCTGTATCCCATAGGAGCAAGTGTATGGCAAACCCTAGAAACAAACCCAGATGGGTGCATATTTGTAAGTCAAACAGTACCAGAAATACAGGGTCTAGGGACCCGAATTTTGTCAGTGACTTAAACGGAACATACTGGAGAGACGGATATGTCTCCCTCCTATGGAACAGGCTTCCCATCCATGTGAAGCTGAGTTTGCCCAGTTTAAGCGTAGCCTAGACCAGTGGATGGGGAATAGGAAGTTTACACTGGACCTGGCATCCATGTCCCTTATGGACAGAGTTAGGTTATAAATGACTGTCCCTCAGTGCCGTGTATGGATACAGGACTTAATTATTGTTTCAGGAAAACTTGGCTAGGCTTAGAAAGGCCCTCCCAGGTTGTTAGCCTAGTAACATTCTATGAATCTGAGTCTATGGTAGAACCATAATCTCAATAAGCTCTATGTAAAAAGGAAAATAATTTTGATCAAAAGTAAAAGATTAATTCCAAGAATGTTAGAGCCATTGTCACTGAAATAAACAAACAACTTAAGACCTTAATAAAATCCACCAAAGCCAGGTTTGAGGCTAAAATAGGTTCCTAGGCCAAAGACAATTACAAGGCATTTTTTAGTTATGTTCATAATCTCAAAAGCACAAGGCAACAATGTGCTGATTGAAAACGATGTTACCAACACTGAGACTGAAGATATAGCTTACTTACTTGTCTGACACATATAGCTCAAACTTTACCCTTTTTTCCCCTCTGTCAATATAAGCTTGAAACTGGCTCACCTCCAATTATCACACAAGACCAAATCCTAAAAGTGATAGCAAAAGCTAAAAATACTGCAATGATGGGTCCCAACAATATCCCTGGATGCATCTTAAATAGCATGAGGCATGATTTATCCATGCCCGTTATCATGCTATTCAGTCTCAACCACCATACAAGTTTTGTGACAAGCAAATGGAGAAAAGCTTGAGTCATTCCCCTGCATAAGTTAGGACCTGCCACAGACCCAGGCAGTTACAGATTCATAAGTCTGACCAGCCTCATATGTAAAGGCATGGAAAGACTCATCATGGAATTAATCAGTCAAGGACATAGGAAACCTCCAAACACTAGACAGTCGCAGTTTGGATTTGTCAAGGGCAGGTCATGCTTACTCAACCTGATGGATTATTTGAAAAGGTCACCAAAGCAATGGATGAAGGCAAAACCCCTTAACCTTGACCTGGTCAAAGCTTTTGACACAATTCCCCACTCAGGCGTAACACAAAAGTTAAATAAACTGGGAATAAACCCGTATGTCATCCACTGTGTTGCTATCTGGCTCAAATAGGACACAGTTTCCCCTGCTTTGATAATATTATCTCCACAGGAATACCAGTCACCAGTGGAGTGCCCCAGTGTTCTGTGCTGGGACCTCTCCTGTTTGTTTTCTACTTTCAGAAGTATAAGTCAGTACCAGAGGGCCTGACTAAGTTTGCAGATGATTGTACACTAGGAGCAGTAATTGAATTCCCAAATGAATTTGTCATCCTGCAGGAAAGTTTGTCTCAAATAAATAACTGGTGTCAAAATAATGGTCTGAAACTAATTGCCAAAAAAAGCATTACTGTATCCTTTGGGAAGTTATCTACCCCAGGGAACTACCACATTAATAATACACCCGTAAGAGTTTACCCAGTTGTTGAGGATTTGGAACTTGTGTGGACAGTGACCTATCTTTTGATCAACATGTGTCACTTGTTGTAGGACAGTCCTTCTATATTGTATAGCTTATAAACAAAGGGATTGTGCCTAGATCTAGAGATGTAATTGTCTCCCTTAGGCCAGTCATTGAATATAATGCCCTCTTTGGCATGCATGTGTCTAAACACTTGCAACAACTGGAACACCCACAGCAGTACCTTACTAAAAGGACAAGGCCTAAACAACATGGGCCAGGGTACATTTTTAGCTAGGCTTATATAGGCCCTAGGGCCAATAGCCTACTACCTACCTATGAACATATCCTACATGGACTGACTCAAAACCCTGTCACTATACTCTGTATCCTACAGACTGCTAAGAGGTGACCTGTGTCTGGCATAGAAGGCATCCCTGACCCATTCCTGATGGATTTACTGCACATCAGCAAGTTAAATGGCATCAGAAATACTTGGTCGAATGATCTAAACCTCTTCCACAACATCAATAGAATGGTTTGGAGGGACAGGCATATTTCACAGAGGAAACTGCTGCTACGAAACAGACTGCTGCTACGGAACAGACTCCCCATCCACATAAAACAAAGTTCATTCCTATCCATTTTCAAGGGGAACTTAGATCTATGGATGAGAAACGGAAAAATTACCTCAGGACTATTCCCTGTACTATTACTAGACAGTTGCAGCTCCTAAATGCTTTGTCTTATGCATGGGTCCCTTCAATTATGGTATGATCCTAATTATTCTCTTTATGGGTAATATATAATTATCAACCATGGAATAGGTAAGGTCAATATATAACCAAATCGGATAGGTTATTTTGAGCACACAAAAAGGGAAACTGGCTAGGCTTAAAATGTGCTGCAAGGGCAACTAGCTAGTCCAGTATTTACCTAAGAAGGATAGTATTGAATGTCTTTGTGAGGTTTAGATATACACTGTGGACTAATTTGCCCTCATCCATTGCTTCAGTAATCTTCTCAAAGATATCTACCAATTTAAGTAGGCAAGATCTGCCTCTGACAAATCCAGACTGGCTTGGGTGAGAGTTTATAGGTTACCCATGTCCTTATTCTGTAGTGATACTTTCCACAGCCTGACTTAAGGGTCTGTAATTCCATTGATACCGTACCATTGAGCAAGGGGATGACAGTTGCTGTGCTCCAATTCATTCGAGACAGTCTGTTTGGAGGCTGACACTGAATAGCTTTTTGGGGGACTCTGATAGGTCTTGTTTCATTCTGACTAGTAAGGAGCTATGTATGTTATCCAGTCTGGTAGAAGTGTCCTTGGGCTTAGATAGTGCATTGAGGACTTTACATGGGAGATTTAAGAGTTGTGTAGATGAAGGTATGAGAACTGGGAATGTAGGAAGGGAGAGAGAGGTGAAGTTAGAGCTAAATTTATCTGCTAGTAGATGGGCTAATTGGATAAGATGTTAAACTGAGGTCCCATCTGCTTGAGTTGGTGATAACTGAGGTGGGTGGAAAAGATCCCACTGCACCTAGTAAAAAAAGTAAAGGAAGTTCCCTGATGCCCTCTCCAAGTTTCACCTAGAAGTGGAAATACCATCTCAGATCTGCCCTAAAAAAGAGGTTGCTAATCCTGTGGGACTAACCTGCAGTTTCCCGATGCCCTCTCCAAATTACTTCTAGTAGTAGAAATACCACCTCGGGTGTGCCCTAAAAAGAGGTTGCTAATCTTGTGGAACTAACCTTGTCAATAAAGGATAGATAGATAGATAGATAGATAGATAGATAGATAGATAGATAGAGAGAGAGATGGATAGATAACATGACTTTTATCTCTGCACAGTGCTGGGCATTGTTTCTAAAGTTTCTAACATAGTTAAAGAAGGCTTTGTGGTTGTTCTTAAACTGGGTGGTAGTTTTTACCTCCTATCTAGTTGTGGTTGATTTAACCAGGGTCTGGAGTTCCCTGTTAAGTTTAACAATAGCTGTTTTTGCATCTTGAGAGTTACATTTGTTTTTATGTGCAGTGAGTTTGTTTGTATTCTAGAGTCTAATTATATTTGAGTTCTTCCATAGGGGTTTATTTTTAAATTTGGCGTATTTACGGGCGTGGGGGGCAGATACATCCATGCAGCTATTCACATGCGCATAGAATTTGACAGTAAAGGATTCCATATTAACAATGAGGTCATCAAGTTGGAATGGGATGTTCATAGGTTCATAGGTTCATACTAGGCTATCTGCCCGAGGGCATTTACAAGCCTAGCCCATCGTTTTGTGGCTTACGCCACCCCTTTAGTATGGGGAACTATACCCATTATTTTGCTGTGCCTCTGTCGAGCAGTGACACTGAGGTAATCCCTGGGGTATATCTGCGATCTCCCATCCATTGGTCAAGATTTCTCTTGAACAAGGCCAGCGAGGTGCTCTGCCTCACATGTACCGGGATTTTGTTCCACAGCATAGGGAGTCTTTGGGTGATGAATCTATCCCTCCAGCACGTCCTATTAATAGCCGTGTCAAGGTTTAAGTCTCCGCCCTTGTGGCTCTGATGGATCTAGATTTTTGAGGTGAAGCATATTCATCAAATCTGGGTTTGACATGGCCTTGTATGTTAGGCAAAGGTCACCTCTGAGCAATGTGGCGACTGAATAGAGCTGGAGTTCTTTCAGTCGGGCAGCATATGACAGATTTTTGAGACCCTTTATCCTTTTGGTGAGGAACTTTTGTGGCCTCTCCAGCTGCTGCAAGTGTCGGGTCAGATACATTCCGAATGGGGCATTGTACTCAATCATTGGTCTGATGAGTGATGAGTAAAGGGAGACTATGACCTCCCTTGATCTAGATGAGAATCCCTTCATGATAAGGTGGGCAATGTGGAAGGTCTTCCTAACTACTTTAGCTACATGGGTGTCGAATGACAGACTACTATCAACCTGGGTCCCCAGGTCCCTGATAACTTCTTCTGTGCTCAGTGGATTGCCACCTATTTGGTAGCTAGGGGTAACCTTGTTTTTCCCGAAGGGTATGACTATGCATTTTTGGCATTTAACTTTAGGCCGTGGCTCTGGCACCAGTTATCCATTTCTGTGAGACCCTTCTGAAGGATATCTGTGTCAGATGTGTTTTCTACTATGGCCCAGTTTGCAGTCATCTGCAAACTTTGTCAGCCATAACCCTCCTGTGTTTGCTTGTACTTGGAAAAGTAGATGCCAAACAAGAGTGGGCCCAGGACTGAGCCCTGTGGGACACCACTTGTGACAGGCTTTGAGTCTGACATGGCGCCAGCAACTCTGACCCTGTGGGTTCTGTCACTCAGCCAGTTTGCAACCCATCTTGTGATATATGGGTTGACATTTAAGCTGATGAGTTTTTCAATGATACCCGAGTGGGGTATTGTATCGAAGGCCTTAGCCAGATCGAGGTAGGCTGTATGGACTGCCTTTCCCTCATCAATGGCTTTGGTGACTGTTTGAAAAAGTCAACCAAGTTTAAAAGGCATGATCTGCCTTTGACAAAGCCAAACTGGGTTGGATCCAAAGTCTGCAAATTCCTATGTCTTTATTTATGAGGTCCATTATGATCCTCTCCATGGCTTTGCAGATAAGGCTTGTCAAGCTAATGGGCGGTAATTTCCAGGGTCGGTGGAGGCACCGCCTTTGTGAAGTGGTACCACAGTTGCAGTGCGCCACTCCCTGGGTACGTATCCAGAGGTAAGACTTTGATTAAACAGCTGTCCTAGCTGTGGGTTTAATTCCTCATTGAGTTCATGGAGCACACAGCCGGGGACACCATCAGGTCCCATGGATGCTGTGTTTTTTGCTTTGGAGAGAGCAGTTCTCACTTGGGCGCTGGAGATGTTTGGGGGGCTGCAATTATTTGGTATAGATATCTCTCCTTTTGGGGGGGAGGGGGGGAGAGGTTTGCACTGAACCTGTCAGCCAGTATGTTGGCAATGTCTGTAGGATCAGTAATCTTCACATCATTTTGAACTAGCTCTGAGCATATCTGGGAGTTTCCTCCCAGGTTTCTAACATAGCTAAAGAAGGCCTTATGATTGTCTTTTGAGTCTTTAGCTATTTTTCTCTCGAAATTTGCTTTGGATGATTTTATGAGAGCTCTTAGTTTTTTACTTATAGTGATCAAGGGTGTCTTACCTTTTAAGGATTTTGCTCTATCTTGTAATAGCTTCCTCCTTTTGTTGTAGAGTTTGTTTATGGCTGGGGTCCACCAGACTGGACGCTTGCCTTTGGTACAAAGAGTCTTTGTTTTGCTTGGGATTGCCTTATCCATGCAGTCCTGCAGGTGCTGGTAGAAGGCATTTGTAAGTGATTCAGCGGCTTGAGTACTGTTTTCCACTGGTTCGGGGGCCTTAAAGGAGACCACACTAGTCTTTAGAAGTGTGAAGTCGGCTTTTGAGAAGTTCTTTACTGTGGTCTTTTTTATTTCAGGTGGGAGTGGGATGAGGACGTCCAGTGACATTAGTTTGTGGTCTGATCTCACCAGTGAGGGGTACACCTCCGGTGTTGAACATTGTGCTCCCATGTTCGTGATGATGAGATCAAGTATGTTATCTCCTCTTGTGGGGATGGTGACTAGTTGTTCCATGGCATTTGAGTTTATGAACTCCAGGAACTTTTGGGCTAGGGTGTTTGGGCTTGAGTAGTGTTCCCAGTCTATATTAGGGTAATTGAAGTCACCTAGTATGATGGTGTTTGGTGATACATTTATCCGCTCTAGTGTTTTCAGTAAGGCCATGTGAGGTTCCTGAGTTTGTGAGGGTGGCCTGTAACATGCTACAATTTGCAGAGCAGTCTTGCCTATGGTTAATTGCACCTGGATGGTCTCCGATGCATCGTGCGTTGCCACCAGTCTTGAGGTGTGGGTGTCCTTGATGAATATGGATACCCTCCTTTCTTGGTATTGTCCGGATTTTGGGGCGGAACGCATGATATGAGGTAAAACCTGATAGCTGGGGTGCTCTCAGGAGCCTTGAACCAGGTTTCTGTCACAGCACAGACATCGATGTTCTCCATACTGAGAAGGGCCTCGAGTGCGTGCATTTTGAGATTTAGACTTCTGGCATTGAGCAGCATTACCCTTAGTTTTGTTCCTTTTTTGTGTTCTAGGGTGGTAGGTTTAGAATTTGAGCCTTGCCTAAAAGGGCACTATGGGGTGGCAAGAGCCTTTGCCAATATCCGGAATCCCAGGGGTGACAGGTGCAAGCCGCCCCTTGCGAAGCAGCGTGGCTTGTCCAGCATGTCATCCCAGGCAGACAGACACTGGATCCCCTTTGAATGACACCAGTGTTTAAGCCAATTGTTAAAGCTGATCATCTTATCTCTGTATTGTGGCATCATTCTTGGTGAAGGTAGAATACTGCTCAAGGTCAGGGTCATACCTGCCTGGGCTACATAATCAGAGAGCTCCTCAATGTCTCTTTTCATGTAGTCCAAGGAGGTATGTCTCAGGTTGTTTACACCAGCGTGGACAATGACTGAGTCATATTTGTACCTGCTGTTTGTTGATTTTTTTTACCTGATTCCTCTGGTATGTTGCATCTGCAGCCACCAGGGACTGGGGATAGTAATGTCACCTGCAGCTGTAGAGATGCCCTTGGTAGGCAAGGGATAACAACTCTTGTCAGTCTGAGGGAAAGGGTGGGTGAAAGATTCACTCAGCCAGGATATAGTTCTTGAATCTGGTATGAGAATGCCTTCTATGTGTCCAGCATTTTCTGCTGTTTCCTTGGAAAGATGAGCATTATGAGAAAATATTACCATCTGCTCTTTCTATTTCCATGAGGGAAGATTTGCTTGGATTTGTTAATGAGCTCTTTACTGCCTTTGCTTTGACTAATTCTTCTTCAAGCAAGAAAACAAGTTCCCTCTCTTTCTGACTTGAATTTTCAGTCAGAAGAGCTGGCATACTAATTCTGAAGATAGTATGACTTCAGATTTCCCTCCTGAAGATTTACCTTTTTCTGAAACTTTTTCTAGATTAAAAAAGTTTTAAAGTGGGAGCAGAATGAAATTCCTATTGAACAGAAAATATTGTATGATTGGTTACAGCTCGATGTGCCTAAATCTGCTGCTGTTCTTCTTGTGCTGCCTGCTTTAGAGAATGTGTTTGTCTTACTGTGTTGAGTTTGTTTGTAGCCTTCCTCCTGCCCCCAGGAATTCTGATAGGCTATACAGGGTACCTCAGACTCATAAATATCCTTAAGCACATCCAACAGTAATTTCCACATCTAAAACCTCTGTTGCTAAATAGATTACTGCTAAGTCCATTCATTCTGAATAAGATGGGAACGTTTTGACAAGTTTGGGAAGAAGGCCTATTCTTCTGCTACTTATCTTTCAGGATTTTAAACTGTCAAGCTCATGTGTTAACACATTGGATTTTGTCTTTTGAGAATATACAAATACTTATTAACCTTCCTTCTGATGTAAAATATGCCTTGAATACCTCACTAACATTTGCTTCTCATGTTACTAAGCATGTTTTAAAATGTGTATGATGCCAATGATTCTTGCTTCCGACTGGATTTTCTTTGTTTTCCAAACCTTCCTGAGGATGGTAAAGTGAAATTTAAAAATTTCCCTTAGATAAAGAAGTTCTCTTTGGCCCTCCTGAAGCCGAGGTTCTCAAGAATCATGAATAAAGGAAAGTTGATTCAAAGAGTGACTCAGGTCACTCCTTCTTTAAAGCAAATCATCTCCTTTCTCCTCAGCTTCCTCTTTAAGCAACTAAAGTAGGAAGGTTTCAGTAAACAGGATTTAAAATGCCAGTAGCTAAGAGTTTCCAAAAATAAGGAAAATCCTCTCAAAATCAATAACAGTCCTTCAGTTAGCATGACTATTTGACTGTTCAGGCTGTCCCCACCCGAACCATGGCAACCTCTTTATATCCCTGAGGCTTCATCTTCCCCTGTAGTACCAGACTGTGAAAGACAAATGGATTTTGAATTTAATTCAGCAAAGGTACACTCAGCGATAAGAATCGCCCCATTCTAGGAGGATTTCTCCTTGCCCCGTGAACCAATCTTTGCACTTTTGCTTGACCTCTTAACAACTAACCGTTTTCCAAAGGACTGTCTCGTAATTGTTGACTGCTTAGAGTATTTCTGCAGTTTTTTTATGAAAAACAGCATCTTCAAAATGGTTCAACATTTTTTATGAAATTTTCAGGGAATATTACAGACATAATTATCTATAAAAACTTAGATGGGACTCCTACCCCAATGGCAAAGGAGCATCTGCATCTTGAAGCTTAATGAAAACATCAATTTTTACTTAACTTTTTATGCATCGATGTATACAAAGAATAAAAACAATACTTATATACAGATACTCATATTATTTTTAGGTTTGCAGTCAAGCCAACATTTAAGTTTTCTTGTTTTGTTTGATTTTATTCATTTTACTCTGAAGATAATGAAAAGCTACACATTTGTATTTTGCTGTTTTGTAAATATTGTATCATCTCAATGTGCAAAGGCTATTATGACTTGAATTTCACTTTAATTTCTGATGGCATATCTAGTGTTTCAAGATATTGTTATGAAATTTTCAACATAAGACTCCCTACTAGATAACCCAACTTTTATTTTTTTCTACAAATCCTTATAGCTTTTAAGAAGCATAGACAACAGACCCTGTAATGTATATGCATGCCTGTCAGAACATGTAGAATGTGTCACTTACAAATGGCAGAAAATAGTAACTTTTTCCTAGAAAAAGTATTTTTGTTCTCATTTCACATGAACACAAAAATGATATGACTTGCATGCATAGTGAGCTTGCCAGTCTGACAAAATGCAAAATATACACTTTTGAGAAACAAATGTCAAAAACAGGGCAACCAAATAGCTAGGTATAACCCCATCTGTAAGGAGCCACTTCTCTATAACCATGTGAAGCATTACAGCTAATGTCACAGAATAATATAACATGACCCTTGGCTAGAAGATGAACTTAGCCAGTCAGTCAGACTGTAAAGACACAGACAACTCCATATTCTTAACTGTCGTCT
>NC_056737.1:936877975-936880475 GCF_019279795.1 Protopterus annectens
AAAATTTTTTTTTTTTAAAAATTAAAGCAAATATGACATATAATTTTTTTGATATGTGCATTAAAATATATACACACACCCGCATTACTACTCAAGCTACGTGATTCAGCTGAATTAATATACCAAAACCGGACGTAATATGGGTCGAAAGGTGATTGATACGGACATGGAAACAGGTTTTAAATGCTTAACTGAGCTGTCATAAAGTTTAGAAGCAATGTTTAAGTATATAAAGGCTAAAGGCTTTTAACTGGTCAAGAGGGTGCCAAAGGGTCTATTGCGAGTGGTGTGTAGAGCTGGGACGTGGGCGAGATGATGAACTTTTATCAATAAATGGAGTGGAAATTCAGAAAGTAACATCTAAATGCATTTGGAAGTCCTTAATAGATTACAGGAGAAATATTTGGCGGTTGAACTCACAGTTGATGTGCAGATTACAGCAATGAGTATGTAAGGTATTTAACAACATTGTAATTTTATTTACAAGAAATAAGTATAACAAATGGAAAATTATGAAAGGAATTACGAATGTAGGCATAAAGAAATACACTAGAGATATGAATGATTTTAAAGATGGAGCCATGTATACTTGGAAACAGAGAAAAAGCGGATGGTGCGCTTTAATACAGATAGAAAAGAAAAGCAAGTGGTAAAAAGGAAAAGGGCTCGTTCAGTTTTGAGAAAAGGTACTGTAGCTACTACAACAACTCAGTGAGGACGTAGTACTTCTGAATTTCCTCCTCGTTTAACGACACCGATATGGATGTGTGTTAGAACAAGGGGCATTTTTTCTCACCTGAAATGAAGCGTCCCAGAGGCCCTTCTTTAGAAGAGGGGAAAGAAATTGGAAGTGTGGAAAGGGAATTCAGAAAAAGAATCAGATTTGATTCCATTAGATAATGTGCCTAATGAAAATGATTTGATAGTCAACTTGACACCCTATACTTTGACAAAAAATGAAAATGATGTACTAAAGGTTTGAATTATGTACCTGCATTTCATTATGTATCGTGATGTGTCTGAACATGTCGCTGGATGTTAAGAATTTTTGTCGCTCACTAAATTTAGTTAAAGTCTTTCTTTGTAATGATAAAGGAGGGAATGTAATCAGTTAGTAAATTTAAGGTTAAAAATCAACCTTTTCAGCCCCTATCTCTCCTGCAGTAAAGATGTTTTGAGGAACGCGGTAAGCAAGCATGAACTTTACAACAACCATGATATTGGTATTTAAAAATTATAGTAATAATGTTGAGTAAACAAGAGAGGATGCTTTGCATAAATTACAAGAGGATGACAGGGTAGGATAAAGTTAAAGCGATAAAGGTGTGCTTAATATTAGTAATATGGGATTCTGAAAGATTATGCGACAAAAGCAAGCAATGAGGCAACTAGTGACCGCCACTTATACAGCAAACTATCATTTGATCCTAGCAGGGGATTTAAGGCTACGATAGATGCATTTTTAGGAGATGCAGTTTGCAAGGGGTTGTTAACGATGGATAAATAGCTGATATGGAACCTCCTACATTTTACATACTCCCTAAGATACATAAGACCATCTTAAATCCCCCAGGCAGACCAATAGTGTCTAGTCGGGTGTCATTAATAGAGCCACACTATTATTTAGAAAGGAAATTGAAGATACTGTTGCCTTTAATTAGAGCACGAATTAAGGACAACAGCACAGAATTTTGAGACCATGGACAATCATATGTCCCCTTACATATGTATATTTGTGTACGATGTTCAGTGAATTATATACCAGCATTCCTCATAAAATGGGCTTAGCTACACAAGGTTAACTATTGGGCTGAATATTCTGGGCTTTATACTAAAACCCAGATTGATTTCATACTTAAATGTTAAGTATGGTGTTAGAACATAATTCATTTATGTATAAAAAGTACTGGTTTCTGCAGCAGCAGATGAGAGAATGCGGCACGGTTATGGGCACTAATTTTGCGTCCATTTATGCCGACCTCATTTATGGAGCTTGCTACTAGAGGCTAGGATGATACATAATGATGGGAACATATATAAACAACATATGGATGATGTGGCAAAAGGTTTTAGATGATTGTTGGGTGTGTCTGGAAGGAACAGTGGAGAAATGGTATGAATTTAACTACCTTATATAACTAACGCTTTTTGGAACACGACGCATTTGCTAGTAAGATTGAACAATTTAATATAGATTTCTTGGATATTAACATCACTAAATTAATAGATGGAACAATCATGACTAGTATATATAGAAAACCTTTCACCTAAAGTGCGTTGCTAAGCGGGACAAGATTTGCCATTCTAGATACATTACCAAAAATATACCAAAGGCACAGTTTGTTAGATTAAAACGTTTATGTAGTAATGAGCAGGTGTTTGATAAAGAGGCGGCAAATATGCATGAGAGATTTATATATAGGGGATATAATAGTAATATGGTCTCTAGTGCTCTTAAATATGGCAAGATGCAGGATAGACATAAGTTGTTAAATGATAA
>NC_056737.1:936895475-936995475 GCF_019279795.1 Protopterus annectens
GAAGAACTTTTCAAAAGCAAACTTCACACTTCTCAAAACCGAGGTGGAGTCCTTCAAAGCCCCCGGGCCAGTGGAAAATATTGCCCAAAATGCAGAATCCTTTACAAAAGCATTCTGTGGACACCTACAGGAATGCATGGAGCATGCTATCCCAAATAAAACCAAGACTCACTCCTCCAAAGGCAGGACTCCTGTTTGGTGGACCCCGGCCATAAATAAGCTATACAACAGAAGGAGAAAGCTACTACATGATAGAGCAAAATCCCAAAAAGGGAAGGCGTCTCTGATCAGTACTAGCAAGAAACTATGATCCCTCATAAAATCATCTAAGGCCAGCTTTGAAAGAAAAATTACACAAGACACTAAAGATAATCACAAGGCCTTCTTTAGTTATGTCAGAAACCTGGGAGGCAACTCCCAGATATGCTCCGAGTTAGTGCAAAATGACAAAAAATACACTGAACCCACAGACATTGCCAACATCCTGGCAGAAAGGTTCAGTGCAAACTTCTCCCCCCCTTCCCCATCAAAAGAGCAAATGCCTATCCCAACAGAGTGTAACCTTCCTGAGATCACAGGCGCACAGGTGAGAGCCGCCCTCTCCAAAACAACAAACACAGCATCAATGGGACCAGACGGTGTCCCGGGCTGCGTCTTACACGAGCTCCAAGAAGTACTAAACCCTCATATAAAGTCACTGTTCAAGTCTCAGCCTTACTACAGGATATGTACCCAAGGAATGGCGTACAGCAACAGTGGTCCCACTTCACAAAGGTGGTGCCACAACAGACCCCGCAAACTATCGTCCTATAAGCCTGACTAGTCTGGTCTGCAAAGCTATGGAGCGTATCATCATGGAAATCATAAACAAAGACATTGGGAATCTCCAGACACTGGATCCTACCCAATTTGGCTTTGTTAAGGGCAGATCTTGCCTCTTGAACCTGGTCGATTTCTTTGAAACAGTTACCAAAGCCATAGACGAAGAGAAGGTAGTCCACACAGCCTACCTGGACCTCGCAAAAGCCTTCAACACAATACCCCACTCGGTCATCGTAAATAAACTCACCAGCTTAAATGTCAACCCCTATGTCACAAGATGGGTTGCAAACTGGCTCAGGGATAGAACCCACATGGTCAGAATAGCAGGTGCCATGTCAGACTCTGAACCAGCTACAAGGCTCAGTCCTGGGACCTCTCTTGTTCGGTATATATTTCTCCGAGGTACAGGCTAACACGGGTGGACTATGGCTGACCAAGTTCGCAGATGACTGAAAACTGGGTGCCGTAATAGACTCTCCGGCTGACACATGCATCCTCCAAAAGGGTCTCACAGAGACGGATAACTGGTGCCAGAGCCATGGCTTAAAGCTAAATGCCAAAAAGTGCATAGTCATCCCCTTTGGGAAAAACAAAGTGCCCACAAATTACCACATAGGTGGTAATCCATTAGGTACGGAAGAAGTAATTAGGGACTTGGGGACCCAAGTAGATAGCAATCTCTCCTTTGACAATCACGTTGCCAAAGTGGTTAGAAAGGCTTTCTATATAGCCCACCTTATCATGAAAGGATTCACATCTAGAGCAAGAGTGGTCATTGTGCCCCTCTACTCATCACTTATCAGGCCCATAATTGAATACAATGCCCCATTTGGGATGTACCTTACCCGACACCTGCAGCAACTGTAAAGACCCCAAAAGTACCTCTCCAAGAGGATCAAGGGGCTCAAACAGATGCCCTATGCAGTTCGGCTAAAGAAACTCCAGCTCTACTCAGTTGTGTACCGCCGACTCAGAGGCGATCTGTGTCTGACGTATAAAGCCATGTCCAACCCAGAATTAATGGACATGCTTCACCTCAGGAAATCCAAATCCCTTAGAGCTACACGCTTCAGGGACTTAAACCACAGCACAGAAATAAATAGGACATGCTGGTGGGACACATTCATATCCCAGAGGCTCCCCTCACTCTGGAACAAAATCCCAATCCATGTTAGGCAGAGCCCCTCACTGACCCTCTTCAAGAGAAATCTTGACGAGTGGATGGGAGATCGTAAGTTTACCTCTGGGATCTCTTCTGTGTCCCTGCTTGACAGAGGTACAGTAAACTAACCTTAAAAGGGCTACCTTCTGTGACCTACTATACAGAGGCACAGTCAACTAATCTAAAAGGGTGGCGAAAGCCAGGCACACTCTCGCTAGGCTTATAAATGCCGTAGGGCAGATAGCCTCGTATCAACCTATGAACCTAAAAGTAAAAGCAATAGCAGTAAATTATATACCCACACATGAATTGGTTCAGCAATATCCATATTTATGGGGACATGATGCAATGAAATATTTAGGAGTGTGGATTAAAATTATTCTGGTGTGGCAGTTAGGATATGTGGAAAGAGACTAAACAAAAGATAATAAAAAACTGAGAAATGGAAGCTTTGTTATATGGATATGGATGTGGATAGTATAGTAAGATACAAGCAGTTAAAATGTTTTTAGTCCCCTTAGTCTTATACACAGGTCAGGCATATGTTTATCAACCAGAGGAGAAGTCACGGATAACAATTTATAAAGAGCTGAAGGACTGTATCTGCGAGGGGAAGTCGAGGGGAAGTCAAGTGAGATAAGCTGATCCTTCCAGTAGAACAGGGCGCCGATTTGAAGGGGTGTTTCAGAGCTACACAGTTAAGGCTCCTATACATAGCACAAGCAGAAACCTATAATTCAATGTGGAAAGGGATGGGGGGAAGCTCAAGAAACCAGGAGAGACTGGGAATTTGGTTGTAGGCCTTTAAAGAGAATGCCAGTCATACAGAATATTATATCCATAAAGTAGCAGAAAGTATCCTAAGAACTAAGCCAACATGGGAATGGAGAAAGGCGATTCTGCCAATAGGGATGATTGCAATTAGGGATGTAGACAATAGGCAAGCGGGGCTGGAATATATTGGAGAAAGCTGGCAAAGGAACCAAGGCACCGGGAGCAAATTACTAGAGAGAGAAAGATGATAGACTAGGAAGATGCTAAGAGTTTATTTGGGCTGCAGGTTAGAAATTACCTTACCTATCAAGGACTGATATCAGAGTATAGGTAAAGCGAAATAAATAGGGGGGATGGTCCTAAACAAAAGATCAGCACTGGTAGGGTTTTTATTAGAATCTAGAACAGAAGCTTCCATTAAAAAAGGAATACTTAGTAGAGCATATAAAATATTGCATGGTAACTAAGAATCAATGAGAGGAGGTTAGAAAGGATTGGGAAGAAAGATTGGATAAGCAATTCACAAAGAAACTATGGGTGGATATATGTATGTCTTCCAAATATGCAACAAAATCTAGAAGATTTAGGATTTTTGCTTGGAAGTGTTTATATAGATATTTTTGTACCCAGAGTAGACTTGAGAGAATTTTCCTTAAGTAGACAGCAAATGTTGGAGGTGTGACGGAGAAGAAAGAGGTAATTGGGAACATATTATCTGGGGGCGCGGTGGGTTGACAAACTTTAAGGATTACCTATGGGATGCACTGTTGGAGATGCTGGGTGGGCAGATTGGTGTGATGATTTTTCTGAGATGTGGTACAGAATTGGAATTGCCTAAACGTGGTAAGGCATTGCTGTGTCTAATTATGGTGGCTGCCAAAAAGCAATTACTAGAAAATGGAGATCAAAAGCTAAACCAACTATACTGGAAGTACTGGAATTAAGATCTTTAGTAAAGGGTAGGAGGAAACTACATTGGAAAAAAGTGGGAACTGTGGTAACAATAGATACAGGGGTGGAATGAGATTTAAAAGAAGGCAGGACTTAAATGAGGTACGTAATGTTTGACTGAAAATGATTGGGTAGATTATAAGTGATGTATAATGTTTGCAGCTGAGAGTGTGTTAGTATGGTTTGTGATGAAAATGCTTGCAACTAGGATTGTGTCGGTGTAGTTTGTTTTCATTGATATAAATGTATGACTGCTATGTTGTAAGTGGTGGTTTAATAAAGATGTTTCTTGTGTAAAGAAAGGGCAAGAATTGAATAATTTATGTAATGTTGCTTAACTTGATATAATATGTAACTTTATATGTGAAGTATAGTGTTTGTAAACGTTAACTTGTTAATACAGTTTGATTACTTTTATATAAATATAAACTTGCTTATATCACAAGCAATGATTCAGTAAAGGTGTTTAAAAAAACAAGAAATCCCTACCAGAAGGCAATGTCAGTAAAGAAATTTCTGAGGGAAATCTCAGAGGATTCTGACATAGACAGAGGCAGGGGGCTTCTTCTTTTGAAGGCTCATTAGCCCAAAACTGATTCTGAGGAAACTTGATTGTCACCACCTACTTTGGAGGCATTTTCTTTTTCTCAGGCTATTTCCAGGATGTTTTTATGGGGACAGGTGGATGTTATCCATGAAATGAGGAGATATCATGTTGCAAATAGATATGCCTCATTCTACACCCATCCCTCTTATTTTGCCAGGTTGAGAGGATGTCTTTAATTATGGCTTAACAGTTGATGTTAAGTTGTCTATCTCGCCTTCATTCTTGCTGGATGGGTTCGGAGCCGACCTCGGCTCCGACTCGGCCACTCTAAAAGCTCGAGAGTTGGTTCCACCGGCTCGAGGCTCCCCTTATATCCCACAATGCTAGGCGAGAGTTACCTCAGATCTCGTTTGCCGCTACAGCTTCGAGGTTGGTTGTTTCTACCGGTTCCTGGTGAGTACTATTTTCTAGTTGAAATTAGTCTTTAAAAACCCCTTTAATTTAATATTTTTACTTAGTTTAGAGTAGGTTAGAAAACTTTTATTCCCTACCCAAAAAATTTCCGCTTCTTTCCCCAAGAACCTTTGGTTCTTCCCTCGGGCCTATAGGCCTTTCCTTCCCTAGTGGAGTGTGTGTGTTTTATTATAGTTTAAAGTACTATTACTACTTTTATTGTATTATCTGACAGGGTATAACTAGTGTGTTTGTGTGTGTGTTTGTGTACACCTGTTCAGACAAAATGTCTAAAGAAGCAAAGGTCTTCGATTCAAGAAGTGTGATGCGTGCTGTCAGAAAATGTCTCTGACAGATGCTCACACTTCTTGTGTCTATTGTCTGGGGTTTGCACCTGCAGGACTCCTGTGCTGTGTGCCATGGCTTCAGCCCCAGGGTCCTGCAGGAAAGAAAGAATAAATTAATTCTTAGAGGCTTACTCAAGCCAGAGGATTCTCTGTCTGTTTCAACAGGGAAGCCCTCTAAGGCATCTAGGTCTTCGCCCGCAACTGAGCCGAGACCTAAGGTTTCTCAACCTTTGCCTTTATCGGCTCCGGCTGGAGCCGATAAGTCTCAGTCCACAGTTTCTGTGGCTCGCTCCGGCCGGAGCCGAGGTAATAGAAGTTCCCGTGTCGGCTCCGACCAGACCTTCGGAGCCGACAACTAGGAAGAGGTCCAGGTCACCATCTCTTGGCTCCGCTCATTCGCTCCAGGATCTCCCCTGCTGTCTGAACGGAGCCAAAGGTCTCACTCCTCTAGGTCATCGAGGCTGTCGGATCATGACCTTCAGAGGGTAGTGAGTCGACTACTTAAGTCCGAGGCACTGGCCCAGATGCTTCAGAGCCCGACTCATCAGTCGATGCCTGCCCCGGTCCATCAACATATTCCTCCTTCGACTCTCTTGAGCTCGGAGCCGGGTCGTGTCGGAACCGAGACTGTGATTGCGCCGGAGCCGATACAATTGTCTTCGCCCGCTGCCGGCTCCGCTTCTTCCTTGGAAGAATCTCGGCGCCGGACTTCCCTCGGGCTCGGGGTGAGTGGCATCGGACCCTTGTCCGACCCCTCTCCTCTCGGGCTTGGCGCTGGTGAGTTCGGCTCCGACATCGGCCTCGAGCCATCACTGTCGGTGCCGAGGGGTTCTTAGCTCGGAGCGGGACCTCTGGCTCTGCCTGACAGGGGTGCATTTGAGGTCATGCGGAGCGTGTTAGAGCCTGGCTCTACTCCACAGTCGGCTCCGGCCCCTCCCTCTATGGTGCCTCAGGCTAAGTCGACTCACTCCCTCATCCCGGACCGCAGAGAGCCAGCTCCTCAGGAACCCCTGTGGGGATTTCATCCTCTTCCGAGGCCTCTCCTGATTTGGCAGAAGAGCCCCTCGAAGAGGAAGTGTAAGAGGAAACACATTGACTCACCTGAGTCCATCACGCCAGACACAGATTTGGATGATTCTGAGGGTTCCCCTGCTCCCCTTCTGAAGATGTCTCATTTGCAGACATTCTGGAGATCCTCAAACAGAGGGAAATTGGCGGCCCTCAACCCTTCGGAGGACTAATCTGTGTATCTTGAGGCGCTTGGCTCTCGTCCTTCCACCTCCTGGGTGTCCCCCTTCACCCCCTCATGCAGGTGGTTGCTAAGAAGGCATGGACGGCTCCTGATTCAGTGGACCCCACTCCCAGGAGACCCTCTAAGTTCATAACAGCTCCAGCAGACAAACAATTTTTAACAAAAGGAGTTTCGTGGATGCTATGGTGGTAGCTGCTGCCACAAAGAAGGAACTAGCTGATCCTTCAGTACCTGTCCATCCACCTAACAAGGAATCTAGGTCCATGGATAGGTACGGAAGCGGATGTTTTCCTCAGCGACATTTACCATGCTCGCTGAATTACCTGTGCCATTTCACTGCCTTCAAAGGGACTTGATCAAAGAAGCGAGTGAAATGTTAAAGGATCCTACAGCTGCGGGTTTCCAAGACAAGATGAACACGCAGCTGGCTACCCTTAATTCCATAACCAACTCCTCCATGCGCCTTCTTTCTTACGCGGCTGATGGAGCGAGCAGAGCCGCAGGGACAGGTGAAGCCTTACGTAGGCACGCCTGGATGCGGCTATGCAATTTTGCGGACCCTTTCAAGACGTCTTTCACAAACTCCCCTTTTGATGGATCATCTCTCTTTGGTCCTCAAGTGAAAGAAACCCTGACTAGGTGCGAGACTGATGGCAAGACCCTTTCTGCCGTCGGAGTCCGTTTTTCTACTCCTTCCAGGCCTTACCCCAAAGGCCAGAAGGGTGGAAAGATGTGGTTCCGCAAACAATCTCAAGGGACTTCGCCTGACGCACAGAGTCGTTTTCCCACCAGAGGTAGAGGCGGGAATAACAATGGTAGACGTCGCCCTAGGGGCAGGGGGGGTCCGCAGAACCAGGGCAATCGGGAAGCCTTCCCTGACAAGCCCTTTCAGCATCCCTGAGGTGTTGCCCGACTGCCCATCTTCGAGGCAGTCGGGAAGATTGTCACTGTACCCAGAAGCCTGGCTATCCCTGACTCAAGACAAATGGGTACAGTCCATCATTTCCGAAGGCTATTCTATCCCCTTTCTTCGCTTTCCAAATCAGTCAAAAAATCCCTTCCAGATGTTCCACCCGCTCAAAGGGATCTAGCAGCTTTGGAAATTTCAAAACTGCTTGCAAAAAGAGCAATTCAGCCAGTGCCAGCAGACCAACAAGGATCCGAATCTACTCAAGGTTCTTTTTAGTTCCAAAGAAAACAGGGACTGGAGACCGATATTGGATCTCAGTGTCTTGAACAAATCAGTCAAGAAAACAAGATTTTCGATGGTCACGCTGCAATCCATCCTTCCCTTTGGGCAAAGGAAACTGGATGTGCTCTATAGACCTTCGATGCGTACTATCACATAAAGATGAACAGACGCTCCAGAAGATTCCTCCGCTTCAGGCTGGGAACCAGTCATTTTCAGTTCAGGGCCCTGCCCTTTGGTCTCACCACTGCCCCGGTGTTTACCAAATGCATGGCAGTGGTAGCTTCTCACCTGAGACGACAAGGATTCCAGGTGTTTCCGTATTTGGACGACTGGCTCCTCACAGCTCCCACCAAGCATCTCCTTCTGATGGCCAGAAATTACACTTTTCGCGTTTGTCAAAAGCTGGGTATTTCAATAAACTGCGAAAAGTCTGTTTTGTCGCCTTGTCGTACTATTACCTACATAGGCGCAAATCTAGATACAATAAACATGTCTGCAAGGCTAACACATCAAAGGATATCAGACATTCACAAATTGGTATCACTCCTTCTCAACAACAACAGAATCAAAGCCAGGTTAGTTCTAAAGGTGTTGGGAATTATGGCAGCGCCCATACCTCTCCTTCCATTAGCCAGATACCACATGCGGATCCTTCAGTGGATGCTTTTTACTCAATGGTCATATCAGGAACTTCCAATGTCTCACACCATTGTGATCACGAAGGCGTGCAAAAGCATCTCATGTGGTGGATGTCTTCCATCTCCTGTCGGAAGACCTTTTGTTCCACCTCCTCCGGTTGCTACACTGACAACGGATGCCTCCCTGATCGGGTGGGGGGGGCATTATCAGGGCAGGACAGTCCAGGGCACATGGCAACCAAACGAATGCCACTTGCACATAAATGTTCTGGAGATGAGAGCAGTGCTTTTAGCGTTGCAAGCCCTTCAAGACTCTCTTCCCTTGGGAACAATTGCAATCCAGACAGACAATATGTCTGTAGTGTGGTACATCAACAAACAAGGCGGAACTGGATCATATCCCCTGTGTCGAGAAGCACTCAGACTGTGGCAATGGGCGATTTCTTCTCAGCGTTTTCTGATAGCAACGCACATCCCCGGGAAGTCCAATCATATTGCGGACAAGTTGAGCAGAGCTATTCTCATGCCTCACGAGTGGTCTCTGAAAGACTCTGTAGTGAGAGAAATTTTTCTCAAGTGGGGTCAGCCTTGCTGCGATCTTTTTGCTACTCCCCAAAACAGCAAGTGCAGAGAATATTTCACTCTATTCCCTTTACCAGGCCAACCCAGCAGAGACGCTCTAGTCCAAGTTTGGCCCCGGGGACTTCTGTATGCATTTCCTCCTTTCCCACTGATCTCTCAAGTAATTCAGAAAGCTATCGCTCAGAAGGCCCCATTGATCCTCATTGCTCCTTACTGGCCTCGACAAGTGTGGTTCCCCTTTCTACATCGTTTTCTCTTGGAGCGACCGTGGAATCTGGACCTAGTTCCAGATCTTTTGATCCATCAGTCGGGTCAGTTTCATCGCTCCCTCCCCTCTCTGAACCTCACTGCTTGGTTCCTCCAGTTCCAACCTTAGCCAGGCTTCCTCAATTATCTCACTCTGTTAGAGATATATTGATAGCTTCACATAAATCTTCCACTAGGAAGATTTATTTGAGTAAGTGGAAACGTTTCACATATTGGGCTCAAGGAAAGGACATAGATCCTTTCACCGCTTCCATCCAACTAGTCCTTGATTTTCTAGCTGAACTCTTCCATGCAGGTTCATCTCCCTCTACACTTAAAGTTCAATTGGCAGCTATTTCTAACTTTCATGTGGGTATTTCTGAATCTGCCCTAATGTCCCACAAACTCTGCAAAGCCTTTTTGAAAGGAGTTTTTCTTCTCAGACCTCCTATAAGAAATCCTTCTTCTCCTTGGGACCTAAATTTAGCTCTTACTTCTTTGATTCTTCCCCCTTTCGAACCTGCAGCTTCCTGTTCCTTAAAATTGTTATCATGGAAAACTCTTTTTCTGGTAGCTATTACATCAGCTAGAAGAGTTTCAGAGCTTCAAGCACTCAGTTGTCGTCCTCCTTATCTTTTGTTTCATAAGGACAGAGTATCCTTACGAACTAACCCGTCCTTTTTGCCTAAGGTGGTCTCGGCATCAAATCTAAACCAAAGCATTGACCTCCTGTCTTTTTCCAGAGTATTCCAGTAGGTCTGAACAAAATTACATTGCCTGGATGTTCATCGTCAATTGAGGTACTACTTGGATAGAACAAAACAATTCAGAAAATCTGATCAGCTGTTTGTCTCCTATGCGGAAAGCAGAAAGGGACTTTCAGTTTCAAAGGTATCATTATCCAGATGGCTAACATCTTTGATTTCCTGGTATATGAAATTAGACAACAAAATTGCCTAATAAACCTAAAGCCCATTCCACCAGAGCTTTGGCTACTTCTTTAGCCTTCCAAGACAGACTGCCTATTGACACCATTTGTGCAGCGGCTACTTGGGCTACTCCTCACACTTTTATTTCTCATTATAAGTTGGATTTAGCTTTTAGGCATAGAGCTAATTTTGGTTCCACTGTTCTCAGGAGTCTGTTCCGTTAGGCCACCCGGGACAAGGTGCTAGGGACGCGGTCCCATCCAGCAAGAATGAAGGCGAGATAGACAACTTAACATATAGAAGTTATGTTCTTACCATAACGTTCCATGTTAGTTGTCTTCTTCTCGCCTTCTTCTTGCGTCCCACCCTCCTTCCCCCTGGCCTGGACAGACCTAGAGGAGTTGTGATCGTGACCTCTCTTTCTACCACCTCTTTCTTAGGCATATGCTGTTCTGCATATTTCCTGGATCAGGATGTAGGTCGCCCTTCTTTCTTCCTGTTGTTAGAGGTGGACTCTGTTTAGAGTTATTCTGTTAGTATTATAAGCTGGGGTTAGCTTACAAACGAGATCTGAGGTAACTCTCGCCTAGCATTGTGGGATATAAGGGGAGCCTCGAGCCGGTGGAACCAACTCTCGAGCTTTTAGAGTGGAGTCGAGCCGAGGTCGGCTCCGAACCCATCCAGCAAGAAGAAGGCGAGAAGAAGACAACTAACATGGAACGTTATGGTAAGAACATAACTTCTATTTATTCCCAACCTTTGGTTCCCAAAAAGGCAGATAAACTTTATAAAGTACCTCAAACTAGCAAAGTTTTGTATTCTCATTTGGGTCTGGCCCAGCTGCCAGCTCTATATCTTAGTTAGCACAAGTCTCTCCCCTGTGGACAAGAGGGGCATGGTATTGGACAGATTTAGTAAGATAATTATGTTGTCTATCTCACCTTCGTTTCTTGCTTGTTGGGATTGGAGCCGATCCTCTGCTCCAACTCGGCCATCTTCTATAGCTCGAGAGCTGTTTACTGGCTCGAGGCTACCCCTTATCCCATGATACCTAGCGCTAGCTACCCAGATCTTGTTTGCCGTTTCAGCTGCGAGGTTCGTTGTTACTGGCTCAGGCTCATATAAGTTTTATTGCACTACTTTTTTCTGTCAGATTAGGGATGTTCTTCATCTCACATTGCTGCAGTCCTTACTTATGGGTAGTCCGCTGTCCTCGGTCGGCCCGAATACCAAAGTAGGCTGACGCGTCATGGGCCTAGATCTGACATCAGAGCGTCAGGGTATAAAGGCGCATGACCGACGTCATATCCTCAGTCTTTTTTGCCGCATGGTCCGATGCAGAAGCAGCATTGCAAGTGCCGTTCGGCGTTCTGAAATTTTTCGCTGGAGTTTCAGACCGATACCAAGTTGGGCTAAGTACTCGCTAGAATATTTTTGTTTTTCTTGCCTCAGTTACTTACCGGATGTCAGAAAAAGTGAATAATTGTATTTCTTGTGGGAAACAGATACCGCATAGGGATTACCACCGCTTTGTATTCCTTGTTTGGGACCGGAGCACGACGTAGGGTGTCGGTTTTGTGCTAGGTTTAATAAGCGCACTATAAAACGGAGGTTAGATTGCGCTAGGTTAGTCTTTGGCAAGAGGTGTAATTATAATATGCCGTCGGATGTTCACGCCTGCTTCTACTAAGAAGCGCAAAGACAAATCTTTAAAGCCTAGGCAGGATGATTCGTCCGCTTCGGACGCGGACCTTTAGAAGCTACAGCTGAACAGGTGGATCCGCTGAAGTTTCTGTTGAGTCCCAGGGGAAACTTTGATTTTACAGGATGTGGCCTCTCAGGAGGCAGGTCAGGCGGAAGGGGCCTCTCAGGTTACTATTCTCCCTTCTATGCCTAAGGTGGTTAGGCCTTCTGCTACTGTTTCTAAGGCTCCTTCTAAGGGCAGGTCTGTCTTGCCTTCCTCTGGTGTCAGTTCTGGTTCTTCAGGGTCTGTGCCTAAAAAGCACATGCTTAAAATGGCAGAGGATTTAATTACTTTAATTAGAGGTTCTATTCCCCCTCCTGATAAAAGGCCCAGGATGGAGCCAGAGTTGGAAAGTTTGGAGCAGGCCTCAGATGATTCAGAGTCTTCTGCTGAAGACATTCAAGATTTCCCTCCTTATTCTGATTCTGGTGCAGAGGATTCCACTCCTTCTGCTTCTCCTCCAGAGGATTTTTCATTTTCAGAAACTCTGCATTCCGTGAGGGAGCATTTTCAGTGGGAGGGACAGGATTACTCTGATTCACGGAAGAGACATGGGGAGTTCTTGTTTTTACCACAGCATAGACCCTTAGCTATACCTCCGGTTTTGGATGTTGTTTCAGATGTTTTTTCGGAAGCTTCCCTTAATCCAGATTCTGTGCCTCCTGCCCCAGTTAAACTGGACAGGTATTACAGGGTGCCTGAGGCTCATAAATATCTGTATAAGAGTCCTAGGGCGGACCCAGAAACTATTAGTCAGGGGCCTAAGGGTGTTAGAGCCTCTGTTGTTAAGAATCCGGTTCCTCTGGATAAGGAAGCTAGAGATTTGGATAGATGGGGTAAGAAGGTGTATACCTCTTCTACTTTAGCAATGAGAGCTTTGAACTGCCAGTTTCATATGTTGAAGTATCAGAATTTCCTCCTTTCTCAGCTAAGGTCTAAAGTGGATGCTTTGGCAGAGGGCATAGAGTGTAAAGAATTGCAGGATTTAGTGCATGTTTCTGAACAGGTGGGTAAGCACTCTTTGCAATGTGGATGTTCTTCATCTCACATTGCTGCAGTCCTTACACTTGGGTAGTCCGCTGTCCTCGGTCGGCCCGAATATCAAAGTATAAGGCTGACATCGGTCAAGGCGCATTTGACTGACATCAGGACGTCAGGGTACAAATGCGCATGACCGACGTCATATCCTCAGTCTTTTTTGCCGCATGGTCCGATGCAGAAGCAGCATTGCAAGTGCCGGTTGGCGTTCTGAGATTTTTCGATTTCAAGTTTCAGACCGAGTTCAAAGTTGGCTAAGTACCCGTTGGGGAATATTTTAGTTTTTCTTGCCTCAGTGATTTACCGGATGTCAGAAAAAGTCAATAATTGCATTTCTTGTGGGAAACAGATACCGCATAGAGATTATCATACTTTGTGTATTCCTTGCTTAGGGCCTGAGCACGACGTTGTTGGCTGTCGCTCTTGTGCTAGATTTAATAAACGCACTATAAAGAGAAGGTTGGATTGTGCAAGGTTAGTCTTTGGGAAGCGGTGCAATTATAAAATGCCGCCGGATGCTCCGGCCCGCTACTCAAGAAGCGCAAGGACAAAGCAGTTAAGCCTAGGCTAGAAGAACCGCCTGTACCGGACGCCGGTTCTTTAGAGGTGTCGGTGGAGCCGGTGGCTCCACCGGAGGTTTCTTTGTGTTCCCAGGGTGAGACTTTATTATTGCAAGATGTTGCCTCTCAGGAGGCAAGTCAGGCTGAGGGGGCTTCTCAGGTTACTATACTCCCCTCCCTTCCTAGGGTGGCTAGGCCCTCTCCTTCTGTTTCAAAGGCTTCCCCAGGGCAGGCCAGGTTTAGCTTCAGTTGGTGTTACCCCTAGCTCTTCAGGAACTGTGCCCAAGAAGCATATGCTTAAAATGGCAGAAGATTTGATTACTTTGATTAGGGTTCTATGCCCCTCCTGATAAGAGACCTAGGGTGGAGCCTGAGCTGGGGGTTTTGAGCAGGCTTCAGATGTTTCAGAGTCTTCGGCTGAAGACTTGCAGGAGTACTCTCCTTATTCTGATTCTGATGTGGATGATTCTACTCCTTCTGCTTCTCCTCCTGAGGATTTTTTTTTTCAGAAACTCTTCATTCCATGAGGGAGCATTTTAAGTGGGAAGGTCAGGACTTCTCTGATTCCAGGAAAAGGCTTAGGGAATTTTTGTTTTACCCCAGCATAGGCCTTTGGCTATACCTCCTGTTTTGGATGTAGTGGAAGATGTTTTACAGAGGCTTCTCTTAATCCTGATTCTTTGCCTCCTGCTCCTGTTAAGCCGGATAGGTATTACAGGGTGCCTGAAGCTCATAAGTATCTTTTAAGAGTCCTAGGGCAGACCCAGAAACTGTTAGCCAGGGGCCTAAAGGTGTTAAGGCTTCTGTTGTTAAGAATCCGGTTCCTGCAGACAAAGAGGCTAGGGCCTTGGATAGATGGGGAAAGAAAGTTTATACTTCTTCCACTCTTGCTATGAGGGCTTTGAATTGCCAGTTTCACATGTTGAAATACCAAAACTATCTCCTTTCACAATTGAAGTCTAAGGTTGATGCTCTGGCAGAAGGTATTGATTGTAAAGAGTTGCAAGATTTAGTACATGTTTCTGAACAGGTGGGTAAGCATTCTTTGCAATGTGGTTTTGATGCTGTACAGGCCTCGTCTAGGGTGGCTGCCACTGGGTCAGTTCTTCGCAGGCACGCCTGGCTAAGGGATCAAAATTTGTCTGAACATGTTAAAACAAGGATTTTAGATGCTCCTTTACAATCTGACGTGTTGTTTGGTCCTCCTGTTGAGGCAGTTTTAAAGAAAATGGAAGACAAAGCTAAGTCTATGCAGACTGTTAAAGATTTTTTGCAGGTCCAGCCTCCAAAGTTTAGTAGAAATTGGCCTACTAAGGGGTGGACGTATCCTTCTTATGATTCCCAGTCTAGGGGTAGATCTAGACGTGGGAGTGGCAGAGCTCAGGGCTCTTTCAGGCCTAGAACAGGGAGTTCTCCTGCACAGTCTTCGGGTGAGGGCAGGGGTCAGTCCTTTCGTAAACAGACCCAATGACCTACCTTTTCAGCTGCCAGAGCCTTCTTGTCTGGCAGCACCTTTGGGAGGAAGGTTGGCACTTTTCAAAGAAAATTGGAGTTTAATTACCCAAGACAGATGGGTATTGGATATCCTACACCACGGCTACAGGTTTTATTTCCATACCTTGCCTCCTTTCAAAGGCATGCCAGACGTTCCTCCTCAACAAAGAATAGAGGCTCACAAGCAGGTTTCTCTGTTGCTCCAAATAGGGGCCATACAGCCGGTCCCTATGCCAGAAGTGGGCCTAGGATTTTATTCTCGCCTGTTCCTAGTACCAAAGAAGGGGAACACGTGGAGACCAATTTTGGATTTATCTATCCTCAACACTTATCTGGACATTCCCAAGTTCAAAATGTTGACGTTGCAGCAGCTTTTACCTCTGCTGGGCAAAGATCATTGGATGGTAACTTTGGATCTCAAGGAGGCTTACCTTCATGTTCCTATCAGACTGAGTTGCAGGAAGCATCTGCGTTTTCGAGCTGGGACTTCTCACTATCAGTTCTCTGCATTGCCCTTTGGCTTATCTACTGCGCCCAGAGTGTTCACGAAAGTTCTGGCTCCAGTGATAGCTTTCTTCAGGCTAAAAGGAATACAGATCTATCCTTATTTGGACGACTGCCTGATTCTGGCTCAAGGAAGGGAAGAGCTTCTTCATCATTTGGAATATGTGATAGCAGTGCTAAGATGCCTGGGGTATTCTGTGAACGAAATAAAGTCCAGTCTAGTACCCTCTCAGGACATGTGCTTTCTGGGTGTGAGACCGAATACAGCATCCCAGATGGCCTTTTTAACCCCGGACAAACAAAAGAGTCTATCCCTTTACTTCCATCAACTATCTCATCAGTCCGGGCTGACTGCAAGGACAGTCCTTCAAGCCTTAGGGTTCATGGCATTTTGTATTCTGGTGCTTCCCAATGCCAAACTGCATATGAGGAAGCTACAATGGTATCTCAAAAATGTATGGACACAGCACTGCCAGGATCTGGACACTGTCATTCAAATAATACCTTGCATTCAAAAGGAATTTTTGTGGTGGGCTCAGGAATATCACCTAAACAAGGGACTCTCTGTGACCCGGCCAGAGGCGAGTCAGATTTTGACGACAGATGCCTCAGACAAAGCTTGGGGAGCTCATCTAAATGGAAAGTGGATACAAAACAAGTGGCCTGTCAGACTACAACATCTACATATCAACATGAAGGAGATGTTAGCAGTCCAGTTTGCATTAATAGCTTTCAAGGAATTACTTCTTCCAGGGCAGGTGTTGATTCTAACAGACAACACAACTGTCATGTGGTACATCAACAAGCAAGGGGGAACGATTCTTATCCTCTATGCAGGCAAGCAATGATTTTGTGGGAGACTGCTCTCAGTTTACAGCTCAATCTTCAGGCAAGGTTTCTGCCAGGAGCACAGCACTCCTTAGCAGATGTGTTGAGCAGACGAATTATGGATCCCCACGAGTGGAAATTGGATCCTCATGTATTTCAGAAATTGACAGTGTCATGGGGAACTCCAGACATAGATCTGTTTGCTTCTCCACTAAACCATCAGCTGCCAAAGTTTTGCACAAAAAGGTTTCATCCCACAGCTTGGAGAGTGGATGCTCTTTCTTTCAATTGGAGCAATCTTCATGTGTATGCCTTTCCACCTCTGCCTCTCCTCCCAAAGGTACTTCTAAAGGTCAGACAGGACAAGCCAAGGATGATTTTAATAGCTCCGGATTGGCCTCGACAGCACTGGTACCCATTACTGAGAAGTCTGGTACGGAAGCCTCCATGGCCTTTGCCTTGATTCCACACCTGTTGTCGCAGGAGGACAGCCATTTGCTAAATGTCAAGCTTCACTCTCTGCACCTAACAGCCTGGCATATTCTGTTTTGAACCATAGTGGCCCTCCACTTCCTCAGCAAGTTTTGAATGTTATTTTGGAAGCTAGAAGGCCTAGTACAAGGAAAGTGTACGCAGACAAATGGAAGAGATTTTTATTTTGGAGTGCAGCAAAGATTTTGATGTTTCTGAGCCTAATTTGTGTGTGGCTCTTCAATATCTTACTGAGTTACTAGACAAAGGTTTGTCTTTCTCTTCTATTAAAGTTCATGCTGCAGCAATTTCGCTCACTATGATTGTGACCCACCATTGTTTTCTCATCCTTTGTTCAAGCAATTTCTTAGAGGGGCAAAGAATATAAGACCCCCACGAAGAGCTCCTACTCCTGCTTGGGATCTCAATTTTGTGTTGGAGAAACTCACTCCACAACCTTTTGAGCCTGCAGCTACTTCTGAGTTGAAATATTTGTCATGGAAGACTGCTTTTTTGTTGGCCATTACCTCTGCAAGAAGGGTTTCTGAATTGCAGGCCCTTATGGCGGTTGAGCCTTTCTTGATCTTCCATAAGGATAGGGTATCATTACGTACTAATCCTTCCTTTATGCCTAAGGTAGTTTCTAGTGTGGCTTTAAACCAAACTATTCATTTGCCTACTTTTTATGCAAATCCCCAAAATAAAGGGGAAAAGATTTTGCACACTTTAGATGTACACAGGCAGTTGCGTTATTATTTGGACAGAACTAAAGGGTTCAGGCAGTCTCAGCAGTTGTTTGTTTCTTTTGCTTTGAGTTCTCAGGGCAAGCCTGTGTCAAAACAAACTATTTCTAAGTGGATTGGGTTTTGCATTGCTTTCTGTTATTCCCATCATGGCAAGGAGATTCCAGCTGGGATTAGGCCTCATTCCACTAGGGCTACTGCCACTTCAACAGCTTTTGAGGGGTGGCAACCAAGGATATTTTGGAGGCAGCTACTTGGAGTTCAGTGCATACTTTCTCTAGGCATTATCACCTGCCACTTTACTCTAAATCCAGGGCTGGTTTTGCCACTGCTGTTTTGCAGGGTATTTTGGCAGCTCCTGCTTCCTTGTAGTTAGCCATCCTCCCTTACCTCTGCTTTGGGATTCTACCCAAGTGTAAGGACTGCAGCAATGTGAGATGAAGAACATAGTACAGTTTTGTACCTACCATAAATGTAGATGTTCAAGATCCACATTGCTGCAGTCCAATTTACCTCCCTCCTTCCCTTCTGTAGTTAGAGGTGGTTGTGTGGGTTGGGTTGTACATATTGTGTATATTGTATATATTGTACATATAGTTAGTGCAAGGGTGGTTGGTTGGTTGTTTGCTGTCTTTTGGTTTTGACCTTTATTTTTAGGGTCTTCTGACATCTGGGGCAAGAAAAGACTGAGGATATGACGTCGGTCATGCGCATTTGTACCCTGACGTCCTGATGTCAGTCAAATGCGCCTTGACCGACGTCAGCATTATACTTTGATATTCGGGCCGACCGAGGACAGCGGACTACCCAAGTGTAAGGACTGCAGCAATGTGGATCTTCGAACATCTACATTTATGGTAGGTACAAAACTGTACTTTTTGATGCTTTACAGGCTTCTTCTAGGGTGGCTGCCACTGGTTCAGTTATTCGTAGGCACGCCTGGCTTAAGGATCAGAATTTGTCTGAGCATGTTAAGTCTAGAATTCTGGATGCCCCTTTACAGGCTGAAGTTTTGTTTGGTCCTCCTGTGGAGTCAGTCTTAAAGAAAATGGAAGACAAGGCTAAGTCTATGCAGACTGTTCAAGATTTTTTGCAAGTACAACCTCCAAAGTTTAGTAGAAATTGGCCTACTAAGGGGTGGACGTACCCTTCTTCTGATTCTCAGTCTAGGGGTAGATCTAGGCGTGGTAGGGGCAGAGCTCAGAGTACTTTCAGGCTGAGACAATGGAGTTCGCCTGCTCAATCTGCTGGTGAGGGCAGGGGCCAGTCCTTTCGTAAACAGGCCCAATGACCTACATTTTCAGCTGCCAGATTCTTCTTGCCTGGCAGCTCCTTTGGGAGGAAAGTTGGCTCTTTTCAAGCAAAATTGGCATTTAGTCACCCAGGACAAATGGGTATTGGACATTATAAACCGAGGTTACAAGTTCTATTTCCATACCATGCCTCCTTTCAAAGGCATGCCAGACGCCCTCCTCGGCAAAGGATAGAGGCTCAGAGACAAATTTCTTTACTTCTTCAAATAGGAGCTATACAGCCAGTTCCTCTGTCAGAAGTGGGCCTAGGATTTTATTCTCGCCTGTTTCTAGTTCCAAAGAAAGGGAACACGTGGAGACCAATTTTGGATTTATCTATCCTCAACACTTACCTGGACATTCCAAAGTTCAAGATGCTGACTTTACAACAACTTTTACCTCTGTTGGGAAAAGATCACTGGATGGTTACTCTGGACCTCAAAGAGGCTTACCTTCATGTTCCTATCAGGCCCAGTTGCAGGAGGTACCTGCTGGCTGGAAATTTACATTATCAGTTCTCTGCATTGTCCTTTGGCTTATCTACTGCCCAGAGTGTTCACAAAGGTTCTGGCTCCAGTGATAGCATTTTTCAGACTAAGAGGAATACAGATTTATCCTTATTTGGACGATTGCCTGATTATTGCACGAAAAGGACGAACTTCTTCATCATCTACAGTATGTGATGGCAGTGTTAAGATGCCTGGGGTATTCTGTGAACGAAACAAAGTCCAGTCTAGTACCCTCTCAGGACATGTGCTTTCTGGGTGTGAGACTGAATACAGCTTCCCAGATGGCCTTTTGACCCCGGACAAACAAAGAAGCCTTTCTTTATTTCCATCAAATGTCTCTACGGTCCAGGCTGACTGCAAGGACAGTCCTTCAAGCCTTGGGGTTCATGGCATCTTGTATTCTGGTGCTTCCCAATGCCAAATTGCATATGAGGAAGCTTCAGTGGTATCTCAAAAATGTATGGACACAGCACTGCCAAGATCTAGACACTGTCATTCAGATAATACCTTGCATTCGGAAGGAGTTTTTGTGGTGGGCTCAGGAATGTCACCTAAACAAGGGACTCTCTGTGACCCGCCAGAGGCAGTCAGATTCTAACGACAGATGCCTCGGACAAGGCTTGGAGAGCACACCTCAATGGAAAATGGGTGCAAAACACGTGGCCTGTCAAACTCCAACATTTGCATATCAACTTGAAGGAAATGTTAGCAGTCCAGTTTGCATTGATGGCTTTCAAAGATTTACTTCACCCAGGGCAGGTGTTGATTCAAACAGACAACACTACTGTCATGTGGTACATCAACAAGCAGGGGGAACCCATTCTTACCCTCTTTGCAGGCAAGCGATGATTCTGTGGGAAACTGCTCTCAATCTACACCTCAATCTTCAGGCAAGGTTTCTACCAGGAGCACAGAACTCCTTAGCAGATGTATTGAGCAGACAAATAGTGGATCCTCACGAGTGGAAATTGGATCCTCATGTATTTCAACAGTTGACAGTGTTATGGGGAACTCCAGACATAGATCTGTTCGCTTCTCCACTAAATTACCAGTTGCCAAAGTTTTGCACAAAAATGTTTCATCACACAGCTTGGAAGGTGGACGCCTATCATTCAGTTGGAACAATCTGCATGTATATGCCTTTCCACCTCTGCCTCTTCTTCCCAAGGTACTCTTGAAGGCCAGACAAGACAAGCCAACCATGATTTTGATAGCACCGGATTGGCCTCGACAACACTGGTACCCACTACTGAGGAGCTTAGTACGAGAACCTCCATGGCCTCTGCCTTTGATTCCGCACCTTTTGTCACAAGAGGACAGTCACTTCCTCAATGTCAAGATTCAGTCTCTGCATCTAACAGCCTGGCATATTCTGTTTTAGACTCTGGAGGGTCTCAGCTTCCACAACAAGTTTTGAATGTTATTTTGGAGGCCAGGAGGCCTAGTACCAGGAAAGTTTACGCTGATAAATGTAGGAGATTTTTTATTTGGAGCAAAGGAAAGGACTTTGATGTCTCCAAACCTGATTTAAGTGTTGCTCTTCAATATCTTACTGAGTTATTGGACAAGGGTTTGTCTTTCTCCTCAATAAAGGTCCATGCTGCAGCCATTTCTGCTCACTATGATTGTGATCCTCCTTTATTCTCTCATCCTTGGTTTAAGCAATTTCTTAGAGGGGCAAAGAATATAAGACCCCCAGTAGAGCTCCTACTCCTGCTTGGGATCTCAATTTTGTGTTGGAAAAACTTACTCTACAACCTTTTGAGCCTGTAGCTACTGCCGAGTTAAAGTATTTGTCATGGAAAACTGCTGTTTTGTTGGCCATTACCACTGCAAGAAGGGTTTCTGAATTACAGGCCCTCATGGCAGTGGAGCCTTTCCTGATTTTTCATAAGGATAGGGTATCTTTCGCACTAATCCTTCCTTTATGCCTAAGGTGGTTTCTAGTGTGGCCTTAAATCAAACTATTCATTTGCCTACTTTTTATGCAAATCCCCAAAATAAGGGGAGAAAATTTTGCATACTTTGGATATTCACAGGCAGTTGCGTTATTATTTGAGCAGAACCAAGGAGTTCAGACAGTCGCAGCAATTGTTTGTTTCTTTTGCTTTGGGTTCTGAGAGTAAACCTGTTACAAAACAAACTATTTCTAAATGGATTGGGTTTTGTATTTCTTTCTGTTATTCCCATCATGGTAAGGAGATTCCTGCTGGAATCAGGCCTCATTCCACTAGGGCTACTGCTACTTCTACGGCCTTTCTAAGGGGGTAGCTACAAAGACATTTTGGAGGCAGCTACTTGGAGTTCAGTGCATACCTTTTCTAAACATTACCACCTTCCTCTTTATTCTAAGTCTAGGGCTGGATTTGCCACTGCAGTTTTACAGGGCATTTTAGCCCCTAATGCTTTATGATTTTTACCATCCTCCCTTTCCCTGCTTTGGGATTCTACCCATAAGTAAGGACTGCAGCAATGTGAGATGAAGAACATAGTACAGTTTTGTACCTACCATAAATATAGATGTTCGAAGATCCACATTCCTGCAGTCCAATTTACCCTCCCTCCTTCCCCACTGTAGTTAGACTTGGTGTTATGCTTTAGGTGATGGTTGTTGTTGGGCATGTTTTTGGGAGGTATTCTGTTTTTGGCTGTGGCCTTTCTGGTTTGGCCTTCTGACATCTGGGGCAAGAAAAGACTGAGGATATGACGTCGGTCATGCGCCTTTATACCCTGACGCTCTGATGTCAGATCTAGGCGCCCATGACCGACGTCAGCCTAATACTTTGATATTCGGGCCGACCGAGGACAGCGGACTACCCATAAGTAAGGACTGCAGCAATGTGGATCTTCGAACATCTACATTTATGGTAGGTACAAAACTGTACTTTTTTTTCTGATAGTTTGTTTAAAATATAGTCGCTAACTAATTTGTTGTTGTTTAGTGTAATTGTAGTTTTCCCTTAGAACTCGTTTAAATTGGAGAGTTCTCCCCCCCCCCCTCCCTCTATCCCTCTTGTAGGTAGCGTTTTAGTTTAAGCCTTTTCTTCTTTCTATTTCTTAGGTAGCCGTTTAAGTTAGAGGCTTCCTAGATTAAAAAAAAAAAACTATCTTAACTGTAGTATACTGTGTGTTTTGTTTTTTTGTGGTTAGTGTCTGTTTAGTTTTTTGCTGTATGGCCAAAAACAATTCAGTGTAGGTGTACTATCTCTTAGTTGGATATGTCTAAAGAATCCAAGGTTTCTGGACTCAAGAAGTGTGTCTCTGACAGATGGGCACACTTCTTGCGTCTATTGCTTAGGCACAGTGCACATGCAGGACTCTTGTTCTGTATGCCATGCATTCAGCCCAAGGGTTCTGCAGGAGTGCAAAAATAAGCTTATTTTGAGGGGTCTTCTTAAGCCCCAGGATTCACCGGCCAAGACTCAGCCTGTGAAATCTCCTAAACCGACCAAATCGTCGGCTCCCAGCTTGGAGCCGTCATTGGCCCAGGCCTTACCTACTACTTCGCTTCCAGCTGGAACCGAGGAGACTGCCTCCCAGTCGGCTCCACCAGTACCTTCGGAGCCATCGTGGACCCCCAAGACCGAGGTCCCCTTCTCTAGAGTCTGTACATTGTCTCCCCTGTTGCAGAGTGACCGCAGTCACAGATCCTCCCACTCTTCTCGGTCCTCTAGGCTCTCTGATCACGACGTGGAGAGAGTGGTCGGTAGGTTTTTGAAGTCGCCGGCACTGGCCAAAATGTTGTCCAGCCCCCCTCAACAGGTGTCTGCTCCATCCACTTCCATCGATGTTCCTCCTCCGACTTCATTGAGCTCAGAGCCGGAGTTTGTTGGGGTTCAAATCGTGGAACCGTCGGCACCGATAACGATTTCCCCTTCGGTTCCGTCGTCTGCTCCGATCCCCTCGATGGTGCCGTCCATCGAGGGATCTGGTCGCTGAGACTCCCTCGTCGGCTCCGAGGGGGCGAGTGGCATCGGACCCTTGTCCGACCCCGTTCTCCCTCTCGGAGCATCGGCGCAGGTGAGCTCGGCTCCTACATCGGCCTCAGAGTTGTCTCCTTCGCTGCGGAGGAGGATTCCAGTTTCCTCAGAACCGGAGCCTTCTCTGCATCATGGCAGGGGCGCCTTCGATGTCATGAGGAGTGTACTGGCCTCTGAGTCAGCTCCACTTTCGACCCCACTGACTCCGTCGACCTCTGCCCCTCCTCCAAACCCCAAGTGTTGGGAAGCGACGCTCCAGAGCACCCCATTGGGTATTTCCTCTTTTTCCGAGGCCTCCCCTGATCATTTAGAGGAGCCCCCTCAAAAGAGGAAGTGCAAGAGAAAGCACATTGACTCCCCTGAGTCTGTCACTTCAGATACGGATTTGGATGAATTGGAAGGGTCCTCGAGATCCCCCTCTGAAGATGTTTCCTTTTCGGACATCCTAGAAATACTTAAGCAGAGGGGGAACTGGATTGCCCTAGCCCCTACCGACGACGAATCTGTATTCCTGGATGCGTTCGGTTCCCGACCTTCCACCTCCTGGGTGTCTCCGCCTTTCGATCCATTAATGTCAGTGGTGGCTCGAAGGGCTTGGTCAGCCCTGGGTACAGTGGAACCAACCCCAAGTAGACCCGGCAAGTTTATCACTGCACCCCCTGATAAACAGTTCCTTACTAAGGGTGTTCTCGTAGATGCCATGGTGGTAGCAGGGCTCATTTCCTATGCAGTCGATGGTGCGAGTAGAGCCGCAGGTGCATGTGTGGCCCTCAGGAGACACGCATGGATGCGGCTGTGTAATTTTGTGGAACCTTTTAGTGTCATTCACCAATACTCCCTTTGACGGTTCATTTCTTTTTGGACCACAGGTGAAAGACACTCTGACTAGGTGTGAACAGGAAGGCAAGACTCTCTCTGCCATGGGAGTCCGTTTTTCCACTCCTTCCAGACCATATCCCAAGGGTCAGAAGAGTGGTAAAATGTGGATGTCCTTCAAGGATGCATCTGCAGTCCTTACAAATGGGTTGTCCTGTCGTCAGGCAGCCCTTCGGTCGACCGGATTCCAAAGTCTGGGTCTGGCCTCGGCTGGTGTCGCACTTCACCCGACGTCATAGCTGCAGTTCTTCGGGTATAAAGGCATCAGCCGACGCCATTTTCCTCAGTCTTTCTTGCGTGGCGCCAAGCAGAAGCTGTTCGCAAGTGCCGGTCGGTCAGATCCAGAGATTACTACTACCGAATACTACTTCGAAGACTTCTAAAAAGCTAAGTACCCCGTTGGGGACTCTTTCTTGCCTCAGCCGATGTCAGAAAAAGTTAATAACTGCTTAACTTGTGGGAAACAAATACCTCATAAAGATTTCCACTCTTACTGCTTACCTTGTTTAGGCCCAGACCACGACGTAGCAGCTTGTCTAGCCTGTGCTTCTTTTAACCGACGGACGCTTAGACGTCGGTCGGAGTTTGCTGAGCAGTTTTTCGGCTCTGATTTTGCGTATATTATGCCGTCGGATCCTCCGACTACACAAATTGCCAAAAACCACAAAGAAAAGGACAGACACTCGCGGTCCGCGGTTTCGGCCGAAACCACGGTTAAGCAAACCGCGAGTGTCTCGGTTTCGGCCGAAACCGAGCAAGCGGTCCTTGCTTCAGCCGAATCCATGCCTTCTACCGAGGCCTCTTCTAACCTGGTAGAATCGGCCTCTGAAATCCAACCTGCTGTTGTGGTTTCTCAGGAATTATCGGACACTATTCCCTTGGATGTATCAACCCCTGCACGTGGAGCTGCTAGGCCTCCTGCAGCCATGTCCATTAAGTTTTTTGCCAGGGCTAAAGCAGCCAAAACTACTAAGTCTGTGCCTGTTAAGCCCCCCTCTCACAGGCCCAGCTCCAGTTCCCAAATGCTTTCTCTGGCAGAGGATCTTATCTCTTTAATAAGGGGATCCCAACCTCATCCAGACAGGGCCTCTCATCCTCCTCCAGAGAAGAGACCTAGAGCAGAGCCCCCTGAGCCAGTGTCCACGGATGATTCCTCTGATGATTCAGACAATACAGACCCTCCAGAGGCTTCTTATTCTCCTTACGAGGACTCTGATGCTGAAGAGTCGATTCCTTCTGCCTCTCCACCTGAGGAATTTTCCTTTGGGGAAACCTTACATGCCATGAGGGAACAATTTCAGTGGCAGGGCCAAGATTTCTCAGACTCCAGGAAAAGGCTCAGGACCTTTCTGCATTTACCACAACATAGGCCTTTAGCTATACCTCCAGTTCTTTCTGTTGTAGATGATGCATTTAATGATGCTTGTACTGCTCCTGATTCTTTACCCCCAGCCCCTGCTAAGCCCGACAGGTTTTACAGGGTCCCGGACACTCATCACCATTTATACAAGGCTCCTTTTGCAGATCCCGAGACTATCTCCCAGGGGCCTAAGGCAGTAGCAGTTACCTCTGTTAAAAATCCCCTCCCCTCTGAAAGGGAATCCAGGTCCTTAGAGAGATGGGGTAAAAAAGTATACACCTCTGCTACTCTGTCAGCTAGGGCCTTGAACTGTCAGTTTCATATGATCCAATATCAGGAGTTTATGCTTGATCAGTTAACTAAGAAACTGTCCTCTGATGAATCTTTAGATAAGAAATATGTTCTGGAAATGGTGCATAACATTCAGCAGGTTAGTAACCATTCTTTAAAATGTGGTTATGATGCACTGGAGGCTTCCTTTAGATCAGCCATGACTGGCACAGTTATCAGAAGGCATGCATGGTTGAAAGAACAGGCCTTGCCGGATCATGTCAAATCAAAATTATTAGATGCTCCCATGGATAAGGTCAATTTATTTGGTTCTCCTGCTCAGCAGGTACTAAAGAAAATGGAAGAAAAGGCAAAATCTGTACAAACAGTGAAAGATTTCTTACAGGTCCAACCTCCAAGGTTTAGCAGGAACTGGCCCTCCAAAAATTGGTCCTTTCCAGACTCCTCTAAAGCACAGAGAGGCAGGAATAGGCGTTCAAGAGGCAGAAATCAATCCAGGGGTGCCTACAGGGGACGCCAGTGGCAGGGCAACAACCAGCGAGGCACAGACGCAGCCACTACCACTGCAACAGGACAATCACAGTGACTTGGCTCTGGCACCGCCTACCAGGGAACAGATAGCAGCACCCTTAGGCGGAAAGCTAGCCTTATTTTCAAAGAACTGGCACTACATCACAAGGGACAAGTGGATTTTGCAAACTATAGACCAAGGTTACAGGTTTCATTCCCATACTCTACCAGGAAAAAGAGGAATGCCAAACCTACCACCAAATCAAAAGACAGAAGCTCTAAAACAAATAGCTCAATTAGTAAGAATGAGAGCTGTGGAAAAGGTACCATCTATGGAACAAGGAAAGGGATTTTACTCCAGACTCTTCCTGGTACCAAGAAAAGAGAAAGAATGGAGGCCTATTCTCGACCTGTCCGCTTTAAACACATTCCTCATTGTTCCAAAATTCAAAATGCTGACCCTACAGCAGCTTCTTCCCATGCTGGGCAAGGAGTCTTGGCTGGTAACTCTAGATCTCAAGGAGGCATACCTGCACGTCCCCATACGACCAAATTGCAGAAGATACCTCAGATTTCTTGCAGGATCAGAGCATTATCAATTCTCAGCATTGCCCTTTGGCTTATCTACTGCGCCCAGAGTGTTCACGAAATGCCTGGCATCAGTAATCGCTCATTGCAGGCTTCAGGGAATCCAAATTTATCCCTACCTGGATGACTGCCTGATACAAGCGGACAACAAAAACAAGCTAACAGAAGACTTACAAAGAGTCATTTACTTGCTACAAGCCCTGGGATATACAGTCAATATAAAAAAGTCAAGGCTGATACCATCCCAAAGAATAACCTTTTTAGGTGCAGAGCTGGACACATCAAAGCAGATGGCATTCCTAACTGTAGAAAAACAAGAACAACTTCCTCTCTACTTCTTGGCATTAACAAAACAGAACCATCTAACAGCAAGAAAAGTACTGCAAGCCCTGGGCTTCATGGCATCCTGCATAATCCTGGTCCCCCATGCCAGACTGCATATGAGAAAGCTACAGTGGTATCTGAAGAATTTATGGTCTCAACACAGACACAGCCTAGAAACCAAAATTCCACTAATACCATGCCTGAAGCAAGAGTTCCTATGGTGGGCTCAGGCCTGTCAATCAAACACAGGTTTGCCCTTCTACAGCATTCAACCAAGCCAAACCATCACAACGGACGCCTCAGACCTTGGTTGGGGGGCCCACATGTTGGACAAGTGCATACAAGGCCTATGGACTCAAGATCAGCTGCACCTACACATAAATCTAAAGGAAATGCTGGCAGTAAAATTGGCAATCCAGACATTCAGACCATTCCTCCAAGAAGGGCAGTTGATGATAAGGACAGACAACACCACAGTTATGTGGTACATCAACAAACAGGGAGGCACACATTCATACCCTCTATGCCAGATGGCTCTGGACCTATGGAATGTGGCTCTGAGCTACAACATTCAGTTACAAGCAATTTTTGTACCAGGAAAAGAAAACATTCTAGCAGACATATTAAGCAGAACTACCACGGATGCCCACGAATGGATGCTACACCCGGACATCTTCAAAGCCATCACAAAAGAATGGGGACTACCACAAATAGACTTATTTGCATCCCCACTCAATCACCAGCTCAAGAAATTCTGCACAAGGACGTACCACCCACTTGCTTGGAAGGTGGACTCCCTATCTTTCAGTTGGAAAAACCTGACAGCATATGCATTCCCACCACTTCCTTTGATGCACAAGGTGCTATTGAAGATCAAAGAGGAACGTCCAAGGATCATTCTGATAGCTCCAGACTGGCCAAGACAACATTGGTACCCATTACTGAGGAGCATGTCTCGGGAACAAATGTGGACACTACCCCTGATCCCATTGCTGTTAACACAGAACAGCTACAACATCCTGCATCCAAACCTGAAAACTCTGCAGTTGACTGCCTGGAACATTACATAAAAGCAACTGACCCAAATTTATCCCAAAGGGTTAAAGACATTCTCCTTGAGGCTCGCAGACCTTCAACAAGAAAGAATTATGCAGCAAAATGGAAAAGATATCACATTTGGAGTACTGCAAAGGGAAAAGATGTGTCACTGGTAAACATAGCCAACATCCTGGAGTACTTGGCAGAGCTCTTCCATACAGGCCTGTCCTACTCCTCCATCAAGATACACGCATCAGCTATTTCGGCAGAATACAGTTTGGATCCCCCTGTCTTCTCACATCCTCTGCTCAGGCAGTTTCTGAGAGGAACTAAAATTTAAAACCTCCTAGGAAACCACCATTGCCAGCATGGGACTTGAACTTTGTGCTAGAAAAATTGACACTCCCTCCTTTCGAACCAGCAGCAACAGCAGAATTACAATACTTATCCTGGAAGACTACTTTCCTGCTGGCAATCACCTCAGCCAGAAGGGTTTCTGAACTACAGGCATTAATGGCAGTGCAACCCTTCCTGATCTTCCATCAAGACAGAGTGTCCATGAGAACAAATCCTACATTTATGCCTAAGGTGGTATCCAGAGTGTCTTTAAACCAGGCTATCCACCTACCTACATTTTTCCCCAACCCGCAGAACAGGGGAGAAAGACTGTTGCATACCTTGGATGTGCATAGACAATTACGCTACTACCTGGACAGGACCAAGTGCAATAGAAAAACTGACCAACTTCTGGTAGCATATGCAACAGGAAGGGAAGGAAAAGCAATTTCAAAACAGACAATCTCCAAATGGATAGGAAATTGCATTAGATTTTGTTACTCCTTCCATGGAAAGAAAACTCCAGAGAACATCAGGCCTCACTCCACAAGGGCTACAGCCACTACTACAGCTTTCTTACGAGGAGTGGCTACCAAGGACATTATAGAGGCTGCTACTTGGACCTCCATGCATACATTTGCCAAGCATTATAATTTACCTTTATACTCTAGATCCCGAGCAGGTTTTGCCACTGCTGTTTTGCAAGGGATCCTAGCTACACCATAATCTCTCTTCATTCCTCCTCCCCTACTTTGGCTATGGTATTCTACCCATTTGTAAGGACTGCAGATGCATCCTTGAAGGACATAGTACAGTTTTGTACCTACCATAAATGTAGATGTCCGATAGGAATGCATCTGCAGTCAGGGTTACCCACCCACCTTCCCCTCTGTGGTACTCCTAGGGTATTTGCCATCTTTCAGCTAGCTTGGGGGGGATCTATTATGGTGTATTTGTTTGTATATATGTACATACATGCTTATTTTATGTGTTTGCTCTCTACTATTTGGAAACATTGGCATTTATCCAAATTTAGCCATCCAAGAGGGCATCTGGCATCTGGGGCAAGAAACACTGAGGAAAATGGCATCGGCTGATGCCTTTATACCCGAAGAACTGCAGCTATGACGTCGGGTGAAGTGCGACACCAGCCGAGGCCAGACCCAGACTTTGGAATCCGGCCGACCGAAGGGCTGCCTGATGACAGGACAACCCATTTGTAAGGACTGCAGATGCATTCCTATCGGACATCTACATTTATGGTAGGTACAAAACTGTACTTTTGAGAAATCCCAGGGAGCCTCGCCTGACACACGTAGTGATATTTCCTCCAGGGGCAGAGGAGGAAACAACAACAACAGACGCCGCCCTCGGGGCAGAGGGGGTCCGCAGAACCAGGGCAGCAGAGAATCCTTCTCTGACAAGCCCTTCCAGCATCCCTGAAGGGTTGCCCGGCTGCCTGCCTCTGCAGGCAGTCGGGAGAAGACTTTCACTGTACCCAAAAGCCTGGCAAAACCTACCGTGAGATAAATGGGTACACTCAATCATGTCCGGAGGCTACATAATTCCCTTCTTTCAACCTCCCTTACCGTCAAGCAAATCCCTTCCAGATGTTCCACCCAATCTGAGGGCCCAAGCAGTTATAGAAGTTTCAAGACTGCTAGAAAAAAAAGAGTCATCCAGGAAGTCCCTGCAGACCAACTCGGATCCGGAACTTACTCGAGGTTCTTTTTGGTACCAAAAAAGACAGGGGACTGGAGACCAATATTGGATCTCAACAGACTAAACAAGTCTGTTCAAAGAACAAGGTTTCAGATGGTCACGCTACAGTCCATTCTATCCTTTTTTGGGTCAGGACAATTGGATGTGCTCAATAGATCTTCAGGATGCGTACTGTCACATCAAAATGGACAGGCTCTCCAGGAGATTCCTTCGCTTCCGGCTGGGAGCCAGTCATTACCAGTTCAGAGCTCTGCCCTTTGGCCTCACCACAGCCCCCAGGGTGTCCACCAAATGTATGGCCGTAGTCACGGCTCACCTGAGGCGTCAAGGATTCCAGGTGTTTCCATATCTAGATGACTGGCTCCTTATTGCAACTACCAGGCATTCACTCCTTCAAGCCAGGGACTATACAATCACAATTTGTGCCCAGCTAGGCATTACTATAAATTTCGAAAAATCTGCCTTATTGCCCTGTCAATCTATTACCTATATAGGAGCAGATTTAGATACAAGAAGTATGTCCGCAAGGCTACCGCCAGACAGGGTGGCCCCAATTTGGCAACAAGTTCATATCCACATGCAATGCAAAAGGGTACAAGTCAGGTTAGTCCTTCAAACTCTGGTTTCTATGGCAGCGGCAATTCTTCTGATACCTCATGCCCGTTTTCACATGAGAATCCTTCAGTGGATTCTCTTCACACAGTGGTCCTTTCAACAGCTCCCCATGTCTCACATGATCATGATTACAGAAACACGCAGAAGGCACTTTTCCTGGTGGATGGTCTCCCCACTAGTGTCTCAGGGCAGACCATTCATCCAGCCTCCTCTGGTTGCCACAGTGACCACAGATGCCTCATTGATAGGGTGGGGGGGGGGGCATTATCAGGGCAGGACAGTCCAAGGCACTTGGCAGCCTCACAAGTAACATCTGCACATAAATGTCTTGGAGATGAGAGCAGTGCTCCTAGCGTTGCAAGCACTTCAGGACTCCCTCCCTTCTGGGACCATTGCAATTCAAACGGACAACATGTCAGTAGTGTGGTACATCAACAAGCAGGGTGGAACCAGGTCCTACCCCCTATGTCAAGAAGCACACAGACTCTGGCAGTGGGCGATTTCCTCCCAACAATTTCTGATTGCGATGCACATCCCTGGGAAGTCCAACGTCATAGCGGACAGGCTCAGCAGAGCCATTCTCATGCCTGACGGGTGGTCTCTGAATCAGGTAGTTGTGGATCTGATCTTCCGCAAATGGGGATAGCCTTGCTGCGATCTATTTGCCACCCCCTTCAAGAGCAAATGCAGCAACTTCTTCTCCTTTTTACCGCTTCCCGGTCACCCTCCCAGAGATGCTCTAGTCCACGATTGGCCTCAGGGACTTTTTATGCCTTCCTGCCATTCCCTCTTATACCCAAACTCATACAGAAAGCTATACCATTGGGTTGCAAAATGATCCTCATTGCCCGCTACTGGCCTCGACAGATATGGTTTCCGTTCCTGCACCGTTACCTCCTCGAGCAGCCCTGGACTCTGGATCCTATTCCAGACCTGCTGATTCATCAATCAGGAGAGCTGCATCGATCCCTCCAAACACTCCAGCTCACAGCTTGGTTGATCCAATTCCAACCCTAGCCAGGCTTCCCAGCATTTCCCCAGCTGTGCGTGAGATTGTCTCCTCTAATAAAGCCGCTACTAGGAAGACTTATGCTAGCAAATGGAAACGTTTCTCTTGATGGGCAGAGGCTAGGAACATATATCCCTTTTCAGCCCCAGTTCACAAAATTGTGGAGTTCCTAACAGAGCTTTTTCATTCTGGGTCCACTTCTGCCACAGTCGGGGTTTAACTAGCAGCCATCTCTAACTTTCATGTTGGGTTTTCTAATCTGAACATTATGTCTCATAAGCTGTGTAAGGCCTTCCTCAGAGGGACGACTCTCCTTAGGCCCCCAGTAAGAGATCCCCCTCCTCCTTGGGACCTTAATTTTGGTACTAACCTCCTTGATTATGCCCCCTTTTGAACCAGCAGCATCCTGCTCCATTAAGTTTCTATCTTGGAAAACACTCTTCCTGGTAGCTATTACCTCAGCCAGACGTGTCTTGGAACTTCAGGCACTAAGTGTTCGTCCTCTGTACTTAGTTTTTCATAAGGACAGGGTTGCTCTGAGAACTAATCCCTCCTTCCTTCCGAAAGTCTGCTCAGAAAATAATCTAAACCAATCTATAGACCTTCCTGTGTTTTTCCCTAACCACACCAACAAGGCAGAATACAGATTACACCTTTTGGATGTTCATAGACAATTGCATTTTTACCTGCATAGAACAAAGGATATAAGGAAGTCGGACCAACTTTTCCTTTCCTATGCTAGGGGCAAACAGGATCTTCCAGTTTCCAAAGTGACCCTGTCCTGGTGGTTGTCTCACATTATTACCTTCATCTAGCAACTAAGAAACAGAGTTGTCTACCGAATCGAAAGGTCATTCTACTAGGGCTTTGGCCACCTCTGTAGCCTTCCAGTCTAGGTTGCCCATGGACTCTGTCTGTGCCGCTGCCACATGGGCAAATCCTCATACCTTTATTTCTTATTACAAGTTAGACATGGTCACCAGGAGTAGACCTAGCTTTGGTTCCACTGTTCTGAAGAGTCTGTTCCAGTGAGCCGCCCAGGATCGTAGGTGCTAGGGACGTTATCCCAACAAGCAAGAAACAAAGGCGAGATAGGCAACTTAACATAAAGAAGTTATGTACCTACCATAACGTTCCATGTTAGTTGTCTTCATCTCGCCTTCTTTCTTGCGTCCCCCCTCCATCCCCCTGTCCTGTTGGACCGAGAGGAGTTTGTTTCACTGGCTGAGTGTTCTCTGGATTGTTTCCTCTACTGACTTAGAGATTATAACAGGTAGGTTTAACCCTCTGTTTGGAGGGGTTTCATTCCATAGCTATGGCTGGGGTTAGCTATTTCAAACGAGATCTGGGTAGCTAGTGCTAGGCATCATGGGATAAGGGGTAGCCTCGAGCCAGTAAACAGCTCTCGAGCTATAGAAGATGGCCGAGTCGGAGCCGAGGATCAGCTCTGATCCCAACAAGCAAGAAAGAAGGCGAGATGAAGACAACTAACATGGAACATTATTGTAGGTACATAACTTCTTTTTCTCTTCCATGTTAGCTCACAGAATTCTTAACCATCAGCCACATATGCCGAAGTTTATTCTGTTTTGTGTAGACAGTTTGAAGGAATATTCTGTCACACTTCCTTCGGAGGGTAGTTTTTTGAATGTTATAGTTTCTAATCTTTGTCAAGTATCTGAACATCCTTTGAAGAGTGTGTGTGATTGCGCAGATGCTGTATCTAGGGCCACTGTTTCTGCTTCTGTTTTGAGGAGATATGCCTGGCTAAATAACCAAAGCCTGGAGATATGCCTGGCTAAATAACCAAACCCTTGCTAGTGAAGTAAATTCTGAAATTTTGACTTCCCTTTTAGATAAGGAGTGGCTTTTCTGCTTCTTGGATCTCCAAACAATTTGATGAAAGAGAAGTTAATTCAAGGAGCGTCTATAATTTTTTTTCAAAGCCCCTCTTTACAAATCTCCCAAATCATATTTTACTTTTAAAAGACAAAGTAAGCAATCCTTGCCACCTCTGGGCAAAAAAGGAACAAAAAAGAGATGGCAGGAGGGGAACAACAAGAACCAAGGATGTTTTCCAAAAAAGGGACAGTCTTACGACTTCAGAATGACTATGCCAGTATTTGCTGACTACTTATCTTTGCAGATTCTTTCCTAAGTGTTGAGTCTTTAACATGGATTTCAACTTTCCTTACCAATCTGGGATTACAGATAAATGAATAAAAATCATCCTTGACTCTGTCAGACAAGATTGTGTTTCTGGGCTGCCTTATATACACTTCTCAGCAAAAGGCTTTTTTTACTCTGGAGAAGGTGGATTTTTATCTGGAAATATTCCTGAACTTCTCCAGTCAGTCTTACGCATCTGCAAGGAAATATCTCAGCATTCTAGGGTCCATGGCTTCTATGATTTTCATGATTCCTCTGTCCATATTACACATGAGAAACATGGTAACAGCAAATGGCGCTAAATCCAGGCCTCCCTTTTTCTCCTCCGATCCCAAGCCAGTCTATGACTACAACTACCTCAGACTTTGAAGAGTAGTTTCCATTGAGGTGAAAAGGCAAGGCCTGAGGAGCTCCTCAGACAGATCAAAAGGCACATAAATGCAGAAAAGGTGTTGTCTGTGATCCGTGCTTTAGAATCTGTTTGTCATCTGTGGTCCCCAGGACCTCTTCAGTGATTACGGACAACACCACAGTGATGTGAAGAAATTCAATGACGTGCGGATAAATGGAGAGAGTAGCTGTGACTCTCTTAACATAGCCAAATGCCTCATCATCTAATTAGTGACCCGCATGAATGAATGAACGGGAGTCTCACTATCCCCACCTACTATCTAGCGAAACCACAGCCAAAGGAATGGGCTTGGCAGAATCAGCGGGGAAAGAAGACACTATTGCGCTTGCCTCTAGTCTGGCACTGTGAAGAGACACGAGAGGTGCAGAATAAGTGAGAGGTCTTGGCTGCCAGTGAAATACTACTACTCATCATTTTTTCACTTACCCAATGAGGTGTCACTTCTGACTCCAAGCGCTCTGGTGTCTGGGCGTGACCTGCTCCAGGGACACTGTCAGGTGGGGAGTTTGACTGGGGCAGTACACCAGTCAAAGAGTAATGCAGGTGTCTTAAGGTGAGCTCAGGGAGGACAGAAACCTTCCGTGGAGCAGAAGGGCAAAAGCTCCCTTGATCTTGATTTTCAGTATGAATACAGACTGTGAAAGCAGGGCCCTCATGATCCTTCTGGGTTTTTGGGTTTTAAGCAGGAGGTATTAGAAAAGTTACCACAGGAATGACTTGTGACGGCCAAGTGTTCAAGCGACATTGCTTTTTGATTCTTCGATGTCAGCTCTTCTTGTCATTGTGAAGCAGAATTCACCAAGCATTGGATTGTTCACCCACTTATAGGGAACGTGAGCTGGGATTAGACTGTCATGCCACAGGTTAGTTTTGCCCTACTGATGATGTGTTGTTGTGATAGTAATCCTGCTCAGTACAAGAGGAACCACAGATTCAGACATTTGGTGTATGTGCTTGGCTGAGGAGCCAATGGTACGAAGCTACCATCTGTGGGATTGACTGAACACCTCTGTCAGAATCCCGCTTAAACGTAATGATACCGCAGTACCATGGATCTCCGTTTGGCCAGGGATAGCTGGCCGCAAGGTCGGCGAGGAGCTCCGCTCGTCACTGGGTCAGAGCATGGAGAGACGGGAAGTGCCTCTGTCCAGCAGTGCACCACACATTTATGGAGGACTGGGTGCTAAATACAGGCTGGCTATGACTGCTTGAGGATAGCTCTACAGCATTCCTTAACCCTACAAGCATCTTGTGTTGTGGCAGAGTAAAATTTAGTGGCAGACAAGCTGAGCAGGACCAGGACAAACCATCACAAATGGACATTGAATGGTGTGGGGGGGTCTTCCAGGGATTGATCCAGTTGTGGGGAACACCTCAAATAGATTTGTTTGCCTACTTTCAGAACAACTGAACACATTCTGCTCCAGGGCTCCTTGAAGCAAGCCTGGAAAACAGCTGCATTTTCATTCCTGTGTGTTTATGTATATAAATATGCATACATATATATATGTGTGTGTGTGTGTGTGTGTGTGTGTGTGTATATATATATATATATATATATATATATATATATATATATATATAGATACACACACACATATATATATATATATATATATATATATATATATATATATATATATATATATATATATATATATATAATTTACACTTTAAATGTCCAAATTAGGTAACAGTATTTTTGTAACTTAACAGTATAGAACTGGAAATCTATAGTTTAAAAATTAATGTGCTGCATATGAGCTGTATGTAAACAATGTGTGTTTTAGTCCATCTTCCTCTTGTATATCACATTACTTTGAGCATGTCAGTTAACCAGTCTGTAGTCTAGAATTATTTCTGGAAGTATACATTGTTGCCTTCTGGATTTTACCTGATTCCCAAATGAACTAAACATTAGAGAAATACTCAACAGTTATTTTACCAGAGCAAGGATAGCAAGATTTTTTAAAGATTTTAAAAATGACAGGTGGGTATTCTGATAGTGATGTCAGATAATTATTGTTGCTAAAATTAAACTGGACAGTGGCTAACAAATATAAACACTTTAAGATAAATGTTTACCAGTATTTTCCTTTCTACAGTTCCGGTCAAGATGTCCAGACACTTAGTGTTGCTATAAACCTGCCAAAATTGGTACAACAACATGCTTCCGAGGCAATCCGAAGGGTAGTGCCAAAGCTCAGAGTAAGTTACTTTTATAAAATAAATGTTTCTTTGTAAAGCTAGTAGTGAATTAATGCAGTTTAGATAAAAGTATATGGACATGTATAAGAGATTAAAAGTGTTATGGACTGCTTAAAAAAAAACTGTAACTATTTTTATAGTGGAGATGCAGCAAAGATGAAAATGTGCAAACTATATATAACCTGTATTTTTCTAGTAAAATGTGAAAATGTGCAAAAAATATGAAATTGTTTTTACCAGTGTGGATGCAGAAATAATTCTGTGAAAGTGCACCAGAGCTATGAAAATGAAACTGTTTCACACATAAAATTAGCAGAACTTTGAACTCCTTAGAGTACTTCTGTCAAAAACTGTTGCCTTATTTGGGGTTAGAGCTTTCCGGTAGTCTAAGCAGCTCTGGTCTGTGGGAATTTATTTAGATGTAAATGTATAAACTAGCAGGCCATCTCGGTTAGCTTAGAGGGATAAAACTTTAACTGTGACCCAGATAACCTGTGTTTAACAGCTTGGCTGCGTGCTGGAATTGGTGTGGAAGGATAGTCTTGCTGATCTCTGGGACACAGGAAAGTATAGAGACATTCTATGCTGTATTTTCTCAGAGGAGGGGCAGAGAAGCTTGGGTATTATCCTGGGATGTGCATTCAACTTACCAAGCCGTGAACATTGTAGCATTCTTCAGCAGGTGCACAGAAGAATGCACATGTATAGGGTGTAGTGAATCCCCATTATACTGTGGGTTCCATGTTCCTCCACCCAAAGGGATAGGTTAGAGACTTAAAAAGAAAAATACCATTGAGGTCATAAGTAATCCTTACAGCTGCCTGAATGATAGCCCCTCCACTGTTGGGGGACTTGATGGTTGGCAGTTACAACTATACAAAAAATGTAACTCAACAGGAAGTCAAACAGTGAAGGACTATTTTACCTAAGGCAAAGGGAAGATCTGCCTGAGACAGCTGTACAAACTGAATAATTCTGAATGCTCATTCATTCAAATATACCCCACTGGACTAAGGATAGCCCAGGGTTCAGTCTTAGTGCCTTAACTTTTCAATATATTCATACATGACTTTTTGACAGCCTGTGATCATGACATGCTAGTACAGTATGCCGACAACTTGATGGTCGTCTGTGCAGCAGAAAATCTTAATTCATTGTGAACAAAAACTCGAGATTCATTTTTTCAGTGAAACCTGACAATAATTCCCATCTCCTGTTAAATCCCCAAAAGATCAAATTGCTCTGTTTCACTCCCAGATTGCACAAAGATACTAAGCCATACCTAACCATTACTGCTGTAAACAACATTTACATTCAGCAAGTCACGCATACCAAACTACTAGGGGTCACTATTGATGATAATCTAAAGTATGACGTATACATATGAGAAGTAGTAAAAAAAGACATCAGAAACTTAGGACCTTATATTGGATAAATACATTTCTCACCGAAGATGGCAGAAAAAATATAGCTCCTGCCTACCTACTTCCAACACTAATTTATGCCCCACCCATACTCACTAATCTGTACTTGACTAAGTCAAGTAAACTACAGCAGTGCTACAATAAAATTACAAAATTGGCATGCAATGGCATGCAAGCTTTCCTTTAGTTCTTATCCTTGCATAGCTCTTCAAAAGCTCAGATGGGGCGGAGCCTAGATGGCCAACTGAGAGCAGTGAATTGTGAGAGCTAGTATAATAATAAAGGAAAATTGTATTATTTTCAGGTTTGAAACATCAGAAATTTATAGATAAACTACTAAACTACATAAATATCAGTTTTGGTGGAGATGTACAAAAATTTTCCTGTAAAGTAACTTGGAGCTATATTGAGTCACTGAATATGAACAACTCAAAGAATTCTCATCCAGATGCTGCTTTGAAAAAAGAACTGCAATTGATGACATCTACCTTACAGGAACTCTCTTTGAAGATGGATGGCTTTAAAAATGACTTAGAAAACCTCAAATTCTCAAAAACAGACTGATACACTTAAGGAACTATTACAGCAACACCACACAAAAATAACAAATATAGAGACTCTTTGGTCTGCTTGAAAACACTTAAAGAGAAGACGTTATTTCATTCTTAACCTGGATTCCTGACTTTTTAAACTTGGAAGAGGGACTTTCATTTGGGATTGAGCACCACTGAGTTCATTGACCACTGAGGAAATCTGCTTCTAACTCAACAAATACTCCACCTAGATCCATAGTTATAACATTTCTTTCATTTCTGGACAAGGAACTAATATTAAAATCTGCTTGGAGAAAATCACCCTTAAAATGCAATCAAAGTCTGGTAAGGTTTGACAGTGATTATTCTTCCAGAATACTAGAACAAAGGAAAAAGTCTGTCCAATAAAAAAACTGTTGAAACAAAACAACATTAAAGCACAGCTGGCCTTTCCAGCCAAGATAAAAATACTTTTTGCCAATGAGATGAGAACCTTTAATGACTTAGAAGAAGCTACTATATTCATCAAAAACAACAACATAGTGTCTGTCCCAGAAGAAATGGAATGGATGGCCCCTACTCTTAAAAGAATAAAAGAAACAAATCCTTGGACTGATGCTAGAAAGAAGAAACAAAAAACTGATTCCAAGATAGCTGTCCCAAAAAACTAACTCTTACAACTACATCTCTCAAAGTATCAACGGGTATGGTACATCACTTGTCATCTGTTTTTATTTTAAAATAGAAAGGTTTCTTAAACAACTGAGAAACACTAATGATTTATTCAGAATGTTCAAAGAGTCCAATAATTCTTCACAAACAAAGGTAGGTCAAGATGGTTTACTATTTACATTATATATAAGCGAAACAAAGCAACATATAATACAAACATAGACGTTTCTATTCCCCTACTTGAACTCAGTGAATACTTATGTTCATTTTTCATTGATTTTACTTATAATAATTTAAGTAATTAATTAACTAATTCAATAAGGTACCATTCATCAGAGTTCAGACAAATGTAACAAATTAACATCATATATAATAGCAGTAACAGTAGAGTGTTTTGAAAAAAAATGCTGTCGTGGAGACTAATGCCTTTTTCAGTTAAAGTATGATTTAGAAATGTCATGTATATCCCGGTTAAATAATAGTAGCAAGCTCTTAGTATAAATGTCATCATTATTCTGTCTAAATATAGTTAATATCAATTATGGCAGGTATCACAGCTACCTATATGGACAGACTGAAAAAACTCCAACTATTCTCCGTCTCATATCGCCTACTTAGAGGCGATCTCTGCTTGACTTACAAAGCCATGTCTGACACAGGTCTGTTAAAAAGGCTACATTTAAAGAAATCCCAATCCTTGTACACTACACGCTCCAGAGATCTCAACTTCATTACCATAATCAACAGAACAAACTGGAAGACAGGTTCATAACCCAGAGACTGCCCATGCTATGGAATAGACTTCCCATACATGTCAAGCGAAGCACCTCACTGGCCATCTTCAAGAGAAATCTTGATGAGTGGATGTGAAATAGAAAATTAACCCTGGGTATCACTCCATTGGCTCTACTTGACAGAGGCACTGGGAACTAAGGTCGAGTGGCATGATGCCAGGGTAATCCTATGGGCTCTGCTTGTAAAGGCTCCAGGGCAATTAGCCTAGTACACACCTATGAACCTATGAATGAGTGCTGTTTGCTCAATCCTGATATGGTGTGCGTGGATGCAACTGTGCCTGGCAGCTAGTACAAATGTCATTATTCTGTCTAAACATAGTTAATATCAGTTATGGCAGTTATCATAACTTCAAGTGCTGTTTGATCAATCCTGATATGGTGTGCGTGGATGCAGCCATGTCTGGCAGCTAGTACAAATGTCATTATTATTCTGTCCAAACATAGTTAATATCAATTATTGCAGATATAGCTTTGAGTGCTATTTGATTAAGCCTAACATGGTGTGTGTGGATGCAGGTATGTCTGGCAGCTGTTGTATGTTGCTGTTTTTGTCTCTGGAAGCTGTGGGTTGCAGCTTGTGATTGAGGTTTACTGATGCTTGTGTATTAGGAAGAGACATTTGGTGTTTTAGCCTGGATCCAGGGGAAGGGGGTCGATAAAACTCTGATTTGGGATATTTTGGCAGAGAATAGTTTGTTTATACTTCTGCTGAGTGAGAGGTGGGAAGGCTGGAAGAATGTGTTATCTCTTGTTGTGGTGGCTTGTTGGGAGGGTTTATATATATATATATATATATATATATATATGTATGCATGTATGTATATATATATATATATATATATATATATATATATATATATATATGTTTGTTCTCTGTTCTTTTGTTCTTTCTTGGCTGCTACCTTGCTGAAAGGGAGGAAATTTAGGCTTGAAGTTGCAGTGAAGTGAAGCTTTGCGTCAGATGCATCGCAAGCCTCTGGTATGCAGTACACAGACACACTAACAGAAACAGACGCTCCCAGATTGCTGTGGTAACGGGGACAGAGTGACGATAATGCTTAATGGCTCTGAGGAGCCTCCGAGATGATTCTCAGCAATGGAGTTTTTGGTTTAAAAAAAAAAGAAAAAAATATAATAAAAGGGCAGTTTTAAACCACATGTACACATATTGATGGTCTCCCAACACTTAGTTTAGCTCATTAAGTTGATTCTTGATAAAAAAATAAATAATAAGTGCAATTTTATATTTAAAATGTATTTTGGTCTAAACACATTAAGGACTTTCATAAGAGTGGAAGTCTGAGTAATTGTGAAAGACTAAGAGCACTTGGTCTTGTGCAGTGCCCTTTGCAGTGGTCTGGGAGGTGAGCTTGCTCGGATATGTTGGGCATATGGGGATAGCTGATTCTAGGGGTGTTTGTGGTTGCCGGGAAGTGCTAGAGAGTCATCAAATTTCCTTCATGGAAATATCTGTGGGATTGGAAGGTGTGTTGAGTGGTTCACTGGCAGAGTGGCCCCTGCATGGAGCAAGCTGGTAAAATGGAACAGGACAAATATTGGTTTGGATATTTTAAGCGCAGCCTGGAAGCAGCCTGGAAACACACCACATGAACTAGTGAATGGTATTCTGGCAAAACTGGGTGGGCATTGTTGCCTGTGCTTGAAGTACTGATATGTGTGTATGTAATGATGGAAATATACTTATAATAAATAAGAAACTAGAAGGGTCTCATCATTTAAAGTCTATGGACTGTATAAACATGCTTAGAAGGGGCTAATAATAAGAATAAGCATTACTGATTGTGGTCTGTCAAATAACTAAGCAGCAGCCAAAAAAAAAACACACAATAGTTATTTAATGTATGATTTTACTAAATCTAGACATAAAATATATAATCGTCATATAAGATGAAGCAGTCTGCTGAATTTAGATATTAAAGTCAGGATTTAATAACATGGGCTTGTGTATAATAACACTACTGTCTTAACTTGTCATAAATGACATACACTACATTGAACATCAAGGGGAAGCATGATGATTTTCTTATAAAAGTAAATGTGCATAACAAGTCATGTAATTGCTTTAACTTGAATTGTAGTTTTTGTAACCCATCTTGGACTATATATAGTACTTAAGCAGTTACCAAGGTAACTTATGTTTTATACATGACATCAAACTGGCAGTTGTTCAAGAGAAACAATAGAAGCCTGAAGTTGAAACGTCACAGAATGTAACAATCATATTCTGAACAAATAGTATTAAATTGACAATAGCTTAATAACATGGACTTGTGTATAATAACACTACCGTTTTAACTTGTCATTAATGACATACACTGTATTGAACATCAAGGGGAGGCATGATGATTTTCTCATATAATTAAATGTGCATAACAAGTCATATAATAGCTTAAACTTGAATTGTGGTTTTGTAACCCATCTTGACCATACATAATACTTAAGCTGTTACCAAGGTAACTAATGTTTTATATATGACATCAAACTGACAAAGTTGTTCAGGGGATATAGAAGCCTGAACTAGGAATGTCACAGAATGTAACAATCACATTCTGAACAAATAGTATTAAATTGACAGTAATCACTCAGTTTATCCTTTGCTGATTATACAAAATAGAATGTTGCCATTTAAATCTAAAAACTTTCAGTATATGCCATAAAAAGGCAATTTATGAATATGGAAAGGGAACTTGTAATCATTAATCACAATGAGTGAATTTGTTGTTTTTAACCTATAATTTCACTCATTTTTTAGTAAGAAATGACCGATATGGAAATCCTTATGTGTAGGAAATGGGGGGAAGAGGGGTGCACTTATAATTAAAATGCACTAACTTTCATCAATGTTCACATAAACTTGATGCTTTAAGTAAGTTAGTAACAAAGTGATTACTTAAATGCTGGGAAACAATGAAATTTAACTTCTGATCTGTCCAGTAAAATACATTGTATTATAAACATTAGGTGTAAATATTATTACCATCTATTTATATTAAGTAATACGTTTTGAAAGACTTCATCAGTAAGGGTGAATATGTTAAATAACTATGTGCTATAATCTTTTACTGAGGTTTTATATATGATACAGCCTACTTTACTATGGTTGAATTGCTTGTCATCTATCTTTCATATAAATATTAATTGCTTAAACAATAAGACATTTACATTGTATTAGAATTCTGTCTAATCTACAATAGTACTAGCTCTGATCAAAATAATGTCAATATTGCTTATTCCTATTACAAATATTTTCCATATGATAATTCAATTTATGGAGCTCAGATGTTCTGGATTGTCAAGGTATGAACGATAATCTGATGGACTTAGGTTTATTCATCAGATTAGGAATGATTTTCATTCCATGGCTAGTGCGGATCTTAGTTTTGTTAACATTTATTAATTTAAATTTATTTCACAAAAACATTTTTAGTATGCCTGACAAAAACATTACTTTATTGGTAAACGCTCAGAGTATAAACCTGATAATTTCCTTTAAAAGCTCAAACATATACTTTATAGTTATCAGAGGAAAATGTTTAATAGTCACAATAAAACAAAGAATACATAGTCTAAATAACCTAAGATGGATGTAACTTTATTATCTTAAAATACCAATGGCTTAAACAATCCTAGCAAGAGATCAAATCTACTGAAATATTTAAAACTGAACAAAGCACAGATTTTCTTCCTTCAAGAAACTCATTTCAAAACAAATGACAATTACAAATGGAATCCTAAGGAATATATGATATTGGCGCAATCCACTTATAAGACAAAGACAAAAAGGGAAACAGTTTTATGTAAAACAAATGTGATTAACCAGAAATCATGTATAAGTATGAAGATAAAGAAGGCCTTATGGCATTAGTAATAGTTAAATATAATAGAATATGGACCCTAGCCAATCTATACTGGTTCCCAGGCATTGGAACAGGAACTGTTAAAAAAACACTTGGATTTAATTTCCAATAGGTATAAAGGCAACTTAATATTAGGAGGAGATTTTAACTGTATATTTGATATTTCTGTAACTAAAATTAAAAGACCACTGCATACATCTGCTGTATCAAAAGCTTTAAACAAGTGGGTAGAATCATTTCATCTTGTAGATACTTTAACATTTAAAGAAGATAAATCTTTGTTGTTTTCCCATCAAGATCACAGATTTGGTACCCAAGCTAGAATAGATAAATATTTGCTGCCCATGACGTACACTCTAAAACCATTAATTTCTCACTCCCTCCCTCCCTGCCCCCTTTCAGACCACAATTCATTGATACTAAAACTTTAAAATGGGTACAAACCATTAATCTTTAACTCCAGAATTCTAGCATATATGACTAAAATTAAAGAGTTCAAACCCTGGTTATGATCTGAATTGCAATTCTTCTTGGATAGTAATTACACCACAGAGATAAATAAAATAATGATATGGGACTCATTAAAAGCTTACATATATGGTAAAACCCCAACTTGGTATAAAAAAATGGGATTCTGAATTATTAGATCTACAATCCAAACTTTTGTCAGTAAAAGCTGAAAAAAATCAAAATCATTTGGAGATGAAAAGAAAGTTTAAAAGTATTAAATAATAAATACAACAAAATTCTAACACATAAAACTAGTTTAGCTTTAGAAAAACTAAAAATGAATACAGTGGCCACTTCTCCCAAACATCTACATACTTTATCCACAAGAATCAAAATACAATCCAAAGCTAATAACATTAAAAGTATCTTCCATGAAAAGAAGGGGAAGAATGTATTGGATATAGGTGACATTCTTGATGTCTACAGAAATCACTATATGGAACATTTCCAAAAAGAAAATATACATATTGATCAATTAAATCTAGATGAAAAATGTTCTAATATAAAAAAATAGAAAAAATATCCTAGAAAGAAATTACAGATGCAATAAAAGATGATAAAAATAATAAAGCTCCAGGTATAGTGGCATAATTATGGAAATATATAAACTTTTTCCTTCAAAGATACTAGCCCTCTTCCATAAAACTCTACTAGAAATTCAGTCACAATCTTTAATATCACCCTCTTGGAGATATTCCTTAATCACACCAATCCTAAAAGAAAACAAATCCCCAAACCTCTGTACCTCATACAGATCTATATCATTATTAAATAATGACTATAAGATATTTATCACAATATTAACTAACAGAATGAAAATACCACTATCCAAAACAATAAATAATGATCAAACTGGATTTATATATTATAGACACACACATGACAATATTAAAAGGATCATTTCTCTTATAGATTGTTAATAAAGAAAATAAAGAAACACTCATAATTGGCTTAGATATAGAGAAAGCCTTTGATTCCCTAAATTGGGGCTATATTCAAAATCTTAAAGTTGTTTGAATTTCCTGCATCCTTTGTTCATCTCCTAAAGAATATATATATATATACAGATTTAGCATATGTCAAGTTAGGTCCTTTCACCTCTGAATCTATACATATAACAAAAGGCACTAAACAAGGATGTCCCTTGTCACCGATTCTATTTGCTCTGGCTATTGAAATATTGGCAGATTCAATTCATAACAATATAAAAAAATCAAAGGAATAGATGTTTATGAACAGTACAGTTCTAAAGTAATGCTATTTGCGGACGACATATTACTAACATTATCTAATACAAAAAAGACATTAGAAGAATTAGATATATTAATTGACAAATTTCACATGACTTCAGGACTCCATTTCAATAAATCAAAATCAAAGTTTTTATTTTTTAATAAAAAAAGAACTCCAGACTGTTTGGGATCACATCATAGGGAAACAAGAATCTACCTTAAAATATCTAGGAATTGAGTTAAGCAAGGATAATAATGAATTACTGTCAATAAACAATAATATCATCAATACAATTAAACTCTCTGTGGAAAAATGGAACAAAACATTTGAAGATAGACTACAGTTAATAAAAATGGTTTTACTGCCCAAGATCCTATATATAGCCTTGGGAATATAACTGTTACCAGAAAGGATTATACTTAAAGAAAGAAATTAATGCCTAATAAAATTTTTACCCAAAAGAAACAGAATAGTTTTAATACATCATATCAGACCACGGAAGCAGGGAGGATTAAGGTGTCCTGATATAGAAATATATATAAAACCATCAATATCTAAAACAATCTCAGATTGGATAAGTCCAAATTACTCTGCAAATTGGAAATAATTACTAACTGTAATATAAATAAACTAATTTGATTTGCAAAACAAATTTCAAATAACAGATAGACAATCTGCCATTGCACATATGTATTAGTATGCAATATAACATAATTAAACCCACTAAAACTCGTATGATTATTACATTGACTCGTTTAGGAAAATTATTGATACAAATATAAATTTAAAAATCTGGTTTGATCTTTTAACACCATTTATAGTCACAAAGTACTTTCCACGTAAAATATATAGAGAAATGATTAATTCCTGGGAACAGAAAGGATTTATTTGTTGGCTCCAATGTATCAAAGAACTAAACATTTTTATATATGCAAGTAATAGAAACAACATACAAAATTCCACAACAGTACTGGCTAACTTTACAGAATATTCTATCATATTCACAATATTTAAGTAGAATAATTAACAATACTTCATTTAAAGAAATAATCTAAATTTACGAAATACATGTATGAACTCATATATAATGGCTTTAACATGGGAAACAGTATTTCAAAATTTTACAAAATACTGATAAACTATAAAACAACACCCAAAACCTCATATTGGAAATATATAACAAAAGGACACTCAATACAATTAACTGAAGGTATTAAAACAAATATCTTATCTGTAAAATATACATCCTTTACACAATACTGGAAAGTTTTTAATTGGAAATGCTTGCACAGAGCATTCTTAACCCCAGACAGAATCAGTAAAATTAGTTCTTCCATAAAAGGAATATGTTGGAGATGTGAGCAAGTACACAATGCAGATTGGAACCACATTTTCTTTGATTGTGTTAAAATTAAGCCATTTTGGAATGGTAATAATAACTTTTTACAAGCTTTATTTAATTAATCATTTTATTTAACTGAAGCTCCTGTATTATTAAATGTGAACGAAGGCCCTCATTTGAATAGGTCAAACATGTAACTAGTATGGATTATACTTGCAATTTCAGGGAAGTGTATAACAAGAAGATAGAATACAAATACAATATCAACTTTGGAAGACTTCTACAGCCTACTGTAGACCATAGCATTACTGGAAATTAAAATCAAAGAACTAAGAATTTATCCAAAGCCATTTATCAACAAACCCTTGGGGAAAAGTCTTATCGTTGATTGACACAGTAATTGATCAGACACTCTGATAATGGAATGGACATACGTATAAAGTAACTATATACATTAAGATCTTTTATAGTGTCAGGCTAATGTAAATAGTGTACATAGTTATTTAAGATGTTATGTATAAATAGTATGGAATTCATTCAAATGTATTTGAAAAATAAAAAAAAAATCTTGAGGAAAAAAAAAGCTCAGATGGATGGAGCCACCTCAACAACTCAGCTATGTGGAACACAGTCTAGTCTGTAAGTAAAACAAATGTCCCAGTCTAAAGTATCCTTTCACCATAGATAACAAGAACTTTGTGATCCATGTGCAAATCCTTACACAAAGCTAACAGTTCAGTAGGTGAAGCTCTACTTTACAGCCAAATCTCCAGAATGTGAAATTATTCCCCTCCAAACCTAAGGCTCAAAGACAGACATTCCTTATTCAAAACAAAATTGAAAATCTACCTACTGGACTCATGGCTGTAGTGTTATAACATACCAGTATAATGCCAAGATCCTTCTCCCTTTGTATTTCCTCTGACTTCATCACCTCTCCTGGCAAAATGTAAGCCTTTTGGAACAATCAAGGGACTCTCCTGTGTAAATAAATTGCACATAACAATATTTTGTAAATAAGTATATCCAGGAACAATGATTCCTCTACTCACTGTAGCTCTACTGGAATTAACTACACTGACTTTAAATGCACTTTCTAACACTCATTCTTGCAAAGTAATTAGCATTCTTTAGAAACTCATTTCACCTTTATATTTTGATGTTCCTCTTCTTTATGTGGTTTGCTCAGTAGATAAATACAAGCAAAGTGTATAGGTTACTATCATTGAGTTCCACAGATGTATGTGCTCGTTTTATGAGTCGGTTTCATTTATTTTATATTTCTGTTTTTATGTCTCTGTTTCATTTATTATTAAAACTCTATAGAGGTTATTTTCCTCAGACCTTTGTTGAAAAGGGGTTCCATACCCAGTTGGACTTTCCTGGTTAACAAATGCAAATAAATAATAAATAGATGGCTAGAGAGATAATTTTTTAAAGTATTGAGTGTCTTCCTTCTAATTTCAGAATATAAATGTTCAAATCAGGCAGTCAGAGAATTGCTGCTACTCAGAATCAGTGAGGTAATTTTTATTTATTTTGCTTCTGGATCCTGTAGCTTCAGAACTAGATAGCTTGCAATTATCTTTCATTAGTACCAGTGTCAAAATTAGCTAGTTGATAGACATAATTTTTCTTATGTCATCTATCTGTGCATAACCTTTTATTTAGCTTCTATGTACAGAAATATATTTATAGATTTAATTTTCAAAGTACAGTGCTTAATTTAAGTGAAGAATTTTTACTTATGTATTTAAAATAGCCACATTATGCTGGTGAATTTACACTGTTGGCATCCAACTTCAAAGCAAGAAGCTGCTTAGCTGAAGCTGCTACAAGATATTGTATGGCAGTTATGTCTTAAGTGTGTGTGGTAATGTGGTGTGCTAGATTGGTTAGTCTTGTGTCCGTGGGTTGCATAAAAACATAATGTGGTTGTGGAACTGAAGGACATCATTAGCATCTTCTGGAGATTATTATATGAGTTACTGTAATAGTTACAGTTATTGTTGGTAAGATAGCACAGCAAGGTAGTAGGCTGTGAGTGAGGTGGATGAATCCTGGGGAGTCAGCAGTTACACCACTGGTGTTCATCATTTGATCACAGTTGTAGTAGCCTTGGCAGTATGGGCTATATCCTGCCAAGGATGTAACAGTCGACCAGCTTTCAAAGCTTAAAGGCACCTTCCCTGTGCCCAAACCATTACTAACTTAAGCAGAGCTGAAGAAAAAGAACACAGCAAGGTAGTAGGCTGTGAGTGAGGTGGATGAATCCTGGGGAGTCAGCAGTTACAAATCATACACCAACGGCCAGCAATCGCAATACTAAGACACTGGAATCTGAAGTAAACGATAAAGATTTATTCAGTATTCATTTTCAAATTTCATGTTCAAACTGCTTTCGGCTTCCCAGCCTTCATCAGTGAATAGAGTCAGCAGTTACACCACTGGTGTTCATCATTTGATCACAGTTGTAGTAGCCTTGGCTGTATGGGCTATATCCTGCCAAGGATGTAACAGTCGACCAGCTTTCAAAGCTTAATGGCACCTTCCCTGAGCCCAAACCATTACTAACTTAAGCAGAGCTAAAGAAAAAGAACAGTTTGGATGCCAATCCTTTTGGAGATTTCCTGCCACTGAAGAGCATTCCAGTTGCAGGCTTTTGAAGATGAGTAACGGTTTTCTCTTGATGGGCAGACAAGTTCCTTTCAGAAAAAAAAAAAACAAAAACTTCTACATTGTAATTTTAAGATAGAAATTGAACCCTTTTTGTAAAATAATTTATCTTAAGGTGGTAAAAGTGTTTTATGGAGTGTCACATGACTTTGTTACTTTTTATTGAGAAGTACAGCTTTTTACTTATAGAGAAAAAGGGTGGTTAAAAAAGCAGTTTAACTTTGTTTTCCTTCAGTTGTTACTTGCTTGGGCTGGGGTAAATAATTTTGAGGGCTTTTTATTATTATTTGGGCTGAATAATTTGCTTTTTAATACTTAACTGTTTTACTGACTATTGCTGTCAGTCCTCCACAGCTTCTGGGCATCATTTCCATCTTCACCATGGAACAACCTACTAGTTCATTGGTTCTTCTTTCTTCCAGCCACAAAAAGAATAACATTTCTGCACAGCCTTTGTCACTTTAGCAGGCTGCAATTTGTCTTGGCTGCAGCTGGGTAGCACTGCTGTGGCCAATACTGCTTCCTCAGACCATTAATCCTCTGCCTTGGCTCCCTTTGGTGTAGTTCCTACAGCCATTATGGACTAAGGCTTAGACACATCTTATGCAGCTGTTAGAGTGCCATTTTCAGGCAACGGAGTGCCACTCTTGTTGGACCTGGAGGAAGGAGCCAGAGAGCGCCTCTCTGCATAGCCAAACTGGAATGCATGTCCCCAGGAGTGATTTGACTGTCAGAAGTTAGTCTGCTCCAAAATAAATTCCTGTAGAAAGAGAAGCTGTAAGTTAAACGTTTATCTTCCCCTGTCTCTCTTACTTTGGATAGGAGTGATTTATTGGGTTTGGCTGAGGTTGTTGACCATTCTCATTCTTTTTTTTTTTCTGGTAAAAGAAAAAATTAATTCTTCATTTTCTGAAGTTTCCCATTATATAGAAAATGCAAATGATGTTGAAGGAACAACTTCTGTTTTGTCTCCTAAGGTGACTGATTCTTATTCTGAGGAGAATCTCTCTTTTGATCTATGTTTTTTCTATTTCTAAAACCATTTTCAGACTTAACCAATTATTTCATATGGGAGCATTATGATATTCCATTGTCCCCGAAAAATATTATGAGCCAATACAACTGAAATTTCCTGAACCCACTCATGTTCCTGCTGTACTTCCAGCATTGGAGGATGTTTTTATTACAGTCTATAACTTACCTGACAGTCAGTCTGTGCTAATTCTAAGAAAGCAAATATAGCAGTTAGGTTGTATAAAGTTCCACAGCCTTGCAAAATTTTCTTTTCTTTTTTTTAAACACCTTTTTTAAATTCTCACTTAAAACATACTCATATATAAATTAACAGAAACTAAAAACAAACCATTTGAACAAGTACAAAATACATTACATATATTTTTTCTACTATCATCAGTCCAACTTTACAAAAAAATGACAGAATTTCTGCCCTGTCTTAAATTTCACTCCTCCTCATGAACATTATTATGCATATATTGTTCCAACAATTTCAAAATGTATTTTCTCATCCCAGGTCTGATCCGGCAGCGATTTCCTTGCAAATCCAGCTACTACTAAACATTTGGTTAATGCTAATCGCTTCCTCTCAGATAAGGATGAGAACTCCTTTGATAAAAAATTTGGGGGCAGGGTATATTTTACTGCAACAGCTATTTTTAGAATTTTTAATTGTCAAGTTCCCATGTTAGTCTTTACGTTCATCTTTTAAATTTATGAAGAACATTGCTGCCTCTTTTCTTTTTTCTAAAATAACATTTGCATTATTATGTTCCGTAATGTTGCCCAAAGGTGTTAAAATCGAGATTCTGAATTCTCCTGTTGATGGCTAGGTTGCTTTTGGATTATCCACTGCTCAGGTCCTGATAAAATGTGATGAGAGAAAACTTGATTCAAGGGGTAGTGCACTTTTTCGGCCTTCCTTCTCCAAGTTTGTGTAATGTTTCATCTCCTTGTATAAAAAGCAAGTTAAGTAGATTCAGCAATCTTCAGGAAAACAGATGCTGAAAAGGACAGTCCTTGTTTTATTGACTATATGCACCCCCCACCACCACCAGTAAGCCATATTTCCCCTTTTTTGGATCTCTGCTTCTTTCTATGGCAACAGTCCATTACTGGTTCTGATGGCTGTGGAGTCTCTCTTTCCTTTTTAGGGAATACTGTCTCATCATCCAGATTTTACTTTATTGTTTTCCCCTGTTTTTCAGCATCTGCTAGCTGTAGATGTAATATAATCTTTGTCTCTCTCTTTCTCTTTTGCAGGGAACAGTTTTTATTTTAAGATGTTTCTGGTAACAAAGAAAGAAATTTCACAGAGATCAGTGCTGGATATTTTGCTTCTCTGTCTGTTTGTGGAAGTTCTAAATTACAAAATGATATCCTTTAATAGCCTGTTGCATCTTATTTTTACTTTTTTTTTTGATAACCTAAGATTTAAAAGATGTTTATCATAATAGTACTATATCCACAGCTTTTCAATTTTTTTTAAATATTTTTGTGTGTTTCTGTAACACCATCAGTTATCTGTATTAGCCTTTGGGTTATAGTTTATCCCAAGGTAATTCACAAAGTGTTTACCTCCAGTGATGGCCTGTTCCATACTCCAAGGTATTCACTTTTTTCTTTATTCAGAGGACTTGTTTATCTTTGCAGAGACTGTTTCAAAGTGTCAGGAATCTGTTACTTAGGTAAGACATCTCCTCTCTCAGACAGTGTTTCCAGAAAATCATTCAAAAATCTTGTCCAGTTCCAGTTTTTGAATACTGTACTGCGATATCTGTAAGATATTTATTTATTAGTTTATCCTTTGTTGACTGGGTTTAATCCCACTAGGCTAGTGGCCTCTTTTCAGGGGAAACCAGAGGCGGTATTTATACTACTAGGGGAAAATTAGCTAGGGCATCAGGGAACTTCCCGTACTCGTCATGTTGAGTGAGACCCATTTTGGAGGAGCACTTCCTGTTTCCATTTCAGGCGCAGAGGTGATCTGGAGAAACAGGGAGGCAGATGGAGGGAAAAGGAGATGATGGTGTAGTGAAAGAAATGAAGGAGATAGCAAATATTGAGACTGGAGAATGTGTGCATGATCCTGAGGAAATGATGCAAAGAAACCTGTTTGGAGATGAGTAAGCAAATGATGGATATGTAATTACAACCCTCCAGTCCAGAGGGTTGCGGGATGATTTACTTAAAGATATGGTGGTACAGAGTGAGCCAGAAAATGAAGGAGATGTTTACTGGTGGGACATTATGGAGAAAATACAAAAGGAGGATGCAGAGACAATCCTGAAGAATAGTGGTGAGATGCAAAAGAAAACATGCAAAGAAAGTAAAAGAAGACAAAAGTGGAATAGCAGAAAAGAAGGCAGAAGAAAATGAAAAAACAGAAATATGTGGTAAGGATTCAGAGTAAAGAAGACAAAGAAATGGACAGGTATGAAGTTTTGGGACAATGTAATACCTCCTTTGGGTGTAAATGCACATGAGGTTAGAGCATTTATTCTTACTAACAATGAGACATTTTCTGGCATTTTATTTGAGACTGTTTTGTTCAGTGGAATTTTTTCTTGGATAATGTGAAAAAAAAGAAAGATGGTTACCCATGGAATCTTTACTGATAAAAGCATTTGACAGGGAAACAAAAAAACGAAGATTCATGTACAATTTCCAACAAAGGTGGAAAGAGAGATTCTGAAAGGACATTTGAAAACTTTATGTAAAGAAGTACTGGACACTGCAAAAGTTGATGAGAAAAGGGGTTTATGGACTGGTGGCTGGGATTCCAAGTATGATGAATGTGGAGGGGAATGGGAGGTGTTGTAAAATACTGGGGACAACCCAAAACATGTTTTGTGGAAAAGGGCATTTGATAAGTAACTATGACAAAAAATGTTATATTTGTGTTGAAATGGGACATGATGCAAAAATGTGAATTAAAATGTTATAAATGTAACAAAATTGGACATTTATGGATGGATTGCAAAAATGAAAATAATAGTAAGGAAAAAGAAAGAGAAGAAAATGAAAAAATAGAAGACATTTTAGAAGTACTAGAAATAGAAGAAAATTTAGAGGTGAAAAAATTAGAAGAGGACATAGAAGAAGGTTCTGAAATAAGTGATAAAGAAGATATAAACTGGAGGGTAGTAAAAGGGAAAAAAAATCTATTGGTAAATGTGTAAAAGACAGCACAAGAAAATTTAAAGGGATAAGTACAAAACAAAAAAGAAAGGAAATGGATGAAAAGAAAACATATACAGCTAAAGGTTGGACCTTAGTGTAATAGGTAAGGTATTTGACTCGGGGACACATAGGACATTGTTTCCCACCTTTGGGAAGGAAATTGGTTAGGCTTAGAATGGCCTATTAAGAAATCTAACCAAGTAAATAGCTATGAATTTATAAAACCATGAATCTAAAAAAAAAAAAAAGGGAAAATGAAAATTTTAGTGTTTTTTGTAAACGTGAATAGTATTAAGAATACAGTAAGAAAAATGTAAATTTTGGAGTGGTGTAATACATGTGATGTAGATGTAATTGTATTAGAAGATGCCAGATTTTTACCAAACGTAGGATTACACACACACAATCATTGGGGGAAAGATAATCTGGACTTTGGGAATTGTGAGATGTTTTGGAATAGTGTATTCTGTAAAAATACAGTAAAAATGTTAGATGTAACTTTAGCAAAAATGGAAAGATTAACCATTGTAGATTTAAAATGGAAAGAATGAGGATACAGAATTATAACATTATATGGTTATACTAACTATAAAGAGAGGAAAAAGTTATTTCATCAGATTTTAGAATATGTAGTGATATATATGCGAGGAGAGTGTGTTGAACAGATGGAAATAGTACTTTGAGGGGCTGATTAATGAAGAGAATGAGAGGGAGAAGGTTGGATGATGTGGGGATAGTGAATCAGGAAGTGCAAAGGATTAGCAAGGAAGGATAGCTATGAAGAGGATGAAGAATGGAAAGGCTGTTGGTCCAGATGACATACCTGTGAAAGCTTGGAGGTGTTTGGGAGAAATGGTAGTGGAATTTTTAATCAGATTGTTTAATGAAATCTTGGAAAGTGAGAGGATGCCTGAGGAGTGGAGAAAAAGTGTTTTGGTACTGATTTTTAAGAATAAGGGTGATGTGCAGAGCTGTAGTAACTACAGAGGGATAAAATTGATCAGTCACAGCATGAAATTATGGGAAAGAGTAGTAGAGAAGCTAGGTTAAGAAGGGATGTGATGATTAGTGATCAACAGTACGGTTTCATGCCAGGAAAGATCACTACAGGTGCGATGTTTGCTCTGAGTGTGTTGATGGAGAAGTACAGAGAAGGTCAGAAGGAGTTGCATTGTGTCTTTGTGGACTTAGAGAAAGCATGGGACAGGGTGCCTAGAGAGGAGGTGTGGTATTGTATGAGGAGGTCTGGAGTGGCAGAGAAGTATGTAAGAGTGGTACAGGATATGTACAAGAGTAGTGTGACAGAGGTGAGATCTGCAGTGGGAGTGACAGATGCGTTTAAGGTGGAGGTGGGATTACATCAAGGATCAGCTCTGAGCCCTTTCTTATTTGCAGTGGTGATGGACAGGTTGACAGATGAGATCAGACAGGAGTCCCTGTGGACTGTGATGTTTGCAGATGACATTTTGATATGTAGTGAGAGTAGGGAACATGTTGAGGAGACCCTGGAGAGGTGGAGATATGCTCTAGAGAGAAGAGGAATTAATGTCAGCAGGACAGAGAGAATATATGTGTGTGAATGAGAGGGAGGATAGAGGAAAGGTCAGGATGCAGGGCGTAGAGTTGGCGAAGGTAGATGAGTTTAAATACTTGGGATCAACAGTTCAGAGTAATGGCGAGTGTGGAAGAGAGATGATGAAGAGAGTACAGGCAGGGTGGAGTGGGTGGAGAAGTGTGTCAGGAGTGATTTGTGACAGACTAGTACCAGTAAGAGTGAAAGGGAAGGTTTACAAGAGCGTAGTGAGACCAGCAATGTTATATGGTTTGGAGACAGTTACATTGACAAAAAGGCAGTAGTCCGAGCTGGATGTGGCAGAGTTAAAGATGTTAGGATTTGCACTGGGTGTGACAAGGGTAGACAGGATTAGGAATAAGTATATTAGAGGGTCTGCTTAGGTTGGAAGGTTTGGAGACAAAGCCAGAGAGGCGGGATTGCATTGGTTTGGACATGTGCTGAGGAGGGATAAAGGATGCTAAGGATGAAGCTGCCAGGTAAGAGGAAAAGAGGAAGGCCTAAGATGAGGTTTATGGATGTGGTGAGAGAGGACATGCAGGTGGTTGGTGTGACAAAGCAAGATGCAGAGGACAGGAAGAAATGGAAAATGATGATCCGCTGTGGCGACCCCTAATGGGAACAGCCAAAAGAAAAAAAAAGTGATATATATGAATATTATAATGGCAGGAGACTTTAATTGTGATTTAAGAGACAAGAGTAAAATGAAAGGAAATTATATAACAAAAAAATGCTAGAAGTTATACAATGTGGCAAGTTAAAACTTTGGGACAAATATTCATGGACTTACGAAAAGGTATGTTTAGAACTAAAACAGAGTATTTTATAGTATCCGAAAATTTAGTTATAGGAAAAGGGGAGGTAGTTGAAACAGGATTTTCTGATTATCTTGCAATATGGCTAGAGATAAAAGAAAATAAGGAATATATACAAAAATAGGCAAAGGAGTAAAAAGGACACATGGGAAAGCATGAAACCAAAAAGAAAGAGATTAGTAATACAGTTCTAGAGAGATCATATTACTATGAGAACATTTTATAAAACTTGGCCTGAATGGTGGTGATATTTAAGGAGCAATATAAAAATTTTTATACAATGGCAATATGATGTGAGAAAAGTAGAGAAAGAAAAATATAAAAGAACATATAACAATGCATTGGAAGATTTAGAACATAATGATAGAAAGTACTTTGACAAAATAAAAGAATTATATGAAATAAATCAAGAAAAAATACGAGAATTGTTATATAAGCAAATATATTTTTGCAAGAAAAAGAAGTATTGAGTTACTTAAGCAGATAGTAAAGGAAGATGGTAGTGTAATGAGAGAAAAAAACGTAAAATAGAAAACTTGGGAAAATATTATGAATAGTATAGTGCAGTACATACAAGAAATGTTTGAAGAGAAAAGAAGGTACTGAAAAAAAAACATGGAAAGTAAAAAAAAATTTACAGAAAAAGAGAATAAAGAGTTGGAAAAGGAGATTTCTTTAAATGAGCTAGATAAAATATTAGGACAAGTAAATATAGATCTGTCTGCAAGCCCAGATAGGATATAAGGGATTGGCAAAATATTTATATAAATTAAAGATTTTGAATGAATTGTTAAATATAAGGGTTTTATTTATAAAGAATTATGTAGTGGAATACTTAAATCCATATGGAAGAATGAAGATGGAAGAAAATTTAAAAAAAAATTGAGCCCAATAGTATTGAATAATAATGATTATAAGATATTTATGAAAGTAATACAAAAGATATTTGAAACTAAAATGGAAAATATTGTGGAAGATAGCATATATAGTATAAAGGGGAAGGGTTGTCAGGAACTATTAATGATAGAGCAATTGTGGATGATGATATGAACAGAAAATCGAGAATCATGATAGGTGACCTTAAGGCGATTGACACAATTGATCATGAAATCTTATGGGTAATAACTAAATAAGGTAATACAAGTGAGAAAGTTAGGAAATTATGTATGTCAGCGTATAGTAATAATAAAGTAAAAATACTTGTAAGTGGCTGGTTAAGCCAAGAGGTACATATGAAGAGTGGTGTAGGATGGCTTTTCGATGAGTTGTATACTCTTTGCATTAATTGTGAATGTGATAATATGTAAAATAAATTACAAATTGAAGGAGGTAGAGTATATAACACCTGATGCGTTAAGAATTCCAATTCTGTTAAAATATGCAGATGACATTATAATAATTTAAATAATGGATAAAAGAAGTAATTTGTGCAAATAAGTGTTTATACCTGATAGGGGTGGATTTAAATAAAGAGAAAAGTAAAGGTTTAGGAGATGTAGTAAAAAGCTTAGGGGTATGTGTTTTATAATGAATGAAATGTATGTGTTGGGTATACAATTTGAGAAGAAAGATGTAAGTAGAATTCAGTGGGGAAAAAAACAATAGAAGAAATAAAGCAAACATGTCTTTTGTGGAGAACATATAAATTATCCTTCAGAAAAAAAGGCTTATTTGATAAATACAGTACTAATGGGAAAAATAGCATACTTAGCAAGTGTAGTTATGTTGTTAGTAGTATCCTAAAAGGAATTATTGCAGATATTTTTTTCAGTTATATGGGGTTCTAGATTAAACCAAGGAAAAAGAGAGTTTTGTATGTAAATAAAGAGGAAGGTGGTTTAGAGTTAATTAACACAGTGGTATACACTGCTTCATTAAATTTTTACAAAGTGTTAAAGTGGATAAATGAACAAGATACGAGATTAATAGTAAAACTGTAAAAATATGATAAATTTTGGGGTATGGTTAAAAAAAAAAAAGGAGTAAAAGAAAAAAAGATTGTATAAATGAAGAAATAAAATGTTACCAAGAAAAAATATTTTTATGGAAAATTAAAACTGATGGTACGGAAAAGGGTAGAGATGTATGGTATTAGAATGTAATCATTAAAAATTACTATGTCAAACCATGGGAAAATCTAACAGATGAAAAAAATTAAAGCTATAAAAATAAGAAACAAATGGTGTAATCAGACAGTAGAATATCAAGATTTTTTTTGTGGATACTGGTAATAAATTAATTGCCAGTACAAGGAAGTATGCCATATAAAAAGAAAAGTGATAGAATATATTTATGTTGTCAAGAAGAAGAACCACTGAACACATGTTTTCTGAAATGCAATAGAGTTAAAAAGTTGTGGGGAAAACTATCCTCCTCACCACTACTACACATCCCACACTATCAAAAAGAGGTGGCTAAAACAGAGGTTAGGAACCTTTTTATAAAAATAGCCATCCAAGATGTCCCATCAAACTATAGATTATCCAGGGTATACACAGGATTCTTATTAGTACCCAGGAAAACACAGGATCTCAGACTGATCTTAGATCTCACATTATGCAGTGAAAACCAATTTTTGGATGGTCATGGTCCATCCTTGTCTACATGAGATTAGATGTGCTCATTGGATTTTCAGGATGCCTCTCTGCACTTAAAATTGCTTAAGCTACTAGGAGAGTTCTACTCTTCAATTTGGTACCAGCCATTACAGTTCAGGGCTTTCCCATTTGGTCTCAACACAGCCCATCAGGGTGTTGAAGTACATGGCAGTGGTTGCATCTTACATGAGATTTCAGGGATCTTTATTTTTCCCAGTAACTAGATTATTATCTCTAAACCTGTGCCACCAGAGAATCATTAGTAGAAAGGAATTTCTGCATTTGTGTCTGTCCTTAAGAATGTTAGTGAACTCTCTGAAGTCTTAGTTGGAGCATCACAAAATCTAGTTTTCATAAGCTACCATCTGGACACTGCACAAAGGATTATCAGATTTACATAGGACAAAGCAATACGCCTTATAGTCTGTGATTCATCAGTTGTTACTACATGCCTCTCTTTTTGTTTATTTAATTTTAGAGTTGATAGGTGTGATGGTAGTAGCTCATGTACAATATCAGCAGAGGGTGTTGCAGTGGCCCCTCAGAGTTCAATAGTCACAGCTAGAAGCAGACATGCACAAGACAATTCACTATCCAAAGCATGCAAAACTCATTTGCACTGGTGGTTAGGAATTCAGAATGGAAGTTAGCTGTCTTTGTCCCTTCTCTACTGACAGTCAAAAGTACCTGAGACGCACCTGCTGTGGGGGATAATTGTCTTTGGCAGATGGCCTGAGGAATTTGGACTTAGCGGAATTAGTGTGCTGGAAATTAGGGCAACCCTACTAGTGTTGCAGGTCTTCCAGGACCATCTCCCCAAGGTGTCATTGCAGTTCACACAGACAACATGTAGGTGGTGGGGTATAACAGCAAACAGGGTGGCACCAGGTCATACCCCTTCTCCATTTGTTGCGTGGTCATGAGAGTGTGGGAATGAATGATATGCCCGTAATGCTTTCTGATAGCACTGCACATCCCTAGTTTGGTCAGATAACTAGCAGACATGCTCAGGAAATGTATCCTGATGCTTCATGAGTCATCCTTCAATAGATGATATTCGGCAAGTGGAGAAGCCTTGTTGTAAACTGCTTCTATACCATCCATTCCAAAATGTAGCAATTTCTTTACACTTATTCCTCCACAGAGATAGTCTTTCAGGGATGCCCAAGTTTGCCATTGGCTACCAGGGCTTTTGTATACCTTCCCACTTCTACCCCTGATCATGAGTGAGATTCCTACAGAAAAACAGGTTGGGTACAGCAAAAGTGACCCTCATAGCCCCTTTCTAACCTTGACAATCCTAGTTCCTCTTGATTTGGCCTCATCTCAGGAAGAAGTCCCTGCTTCTAGAGGCATGTTTGGATTTGTTGTTCCACATGTTCATTCAGCCTCATCTGGATTTAATTTCTGCAGTTGACCACATAGCTTCTGCAATTCTCTTGATGGTCAGGGACCCTTTGTACCCACCAAAGTTAGTCCAAATCCTCATTATGTCACAGAAGTCTTTCACTGGGAGGATCTGCAAAGGCAATGGAAAACGTTCTGTCTTTGGGTGATTCTTTGGGGTCTAAATCTCTTTTCAGCTCCTGTGCCCTCAGTTTTACTATTCTTTTCTTTCTTATTTGTTGCTGGTTCTAGCTTTTCCACTGTTCAGGTACAAGTAGCTGCAATATCTAGTTTTCATCAAGGTTTCAACCTTTAGTCCTTGGCATCACAGAAGAAATGCAAGGCCTTTCTCAAAGGTTCCTTTCTTCTTCAGCTGCTTACTAAAGATCATTTTAGGCTACTATGCTAATGGCCCTTTTTAAGTCTAGCTGTTCATGCCCCAATTTTCTATTTATCAGTGCCCATGGACTAAAACAGCTTTGGTACATGATTGTACCTTAGTGCATCTACAGGTTGCCTCTGTCCATAAATAACACAGGTGACAAGCTAGGGGTGAATCTGCGATTTTTTTTCATCCATTGTTCCGAATTGCATTTGAATAGGCATAGGGAAGAGCTCTGCTTTTAATGGATGCAGAGTCTGTTCCAGATGAGGGATAGTCTTTGAGACACACAACTTTGCCTCCAACATGGTTTGTTTATGTCACAGATGAGGTTGAGATCCTCAGATTGAGTAATTCTAGTGTTTTGTGTTGCAAATGTATAGCAGATTCAACAGGGCTGGATCCAAGATTGTCTTGTAGGTCAGACATAGATCGCCCCTCAGTAGCTTGTAGGAGACCAGGTACAGGGGAATCTCTGTAGCTGCTTCTGCTGTTGCAAATGCCTGGACACCAAGGGTGGACAAATCCTTACTGCATCACAGAAGTCTTCGACTAGGGGGATCTACAAAGGCAATGCAAGAAGTTCTGTCTTTGGGCTATTCAGTGGGGTCTAGATTCAAGGGAGCCCACAGGAGTTTTTGCTGGGGGGTGCAAACCTGGAGCACTGCCCCAACCCCACCCCCTTCAAAGCACTGCCCCCAACCCCACCCCTTCAACCCCCCCCCCAACACACACACACACACACACACACACACACACACACACACACACACACACATGCACACAGCCATTCCAGTATCCCATTACTTGGCTATTTCTCCACAGTTGCTATAAACTGTTCAAAACTCTCTGTGTGCATACTGTTTTATGCATTACTTCTACAATGATTACAGATACTTGGTTTTAATTTTCAACTTTTATTTCAAATTTTAGGTCCTCAGGGCCAATAGCTTAGTAAGCTCCTATTTTATAGCACAAACACTGATAGACATTTGCTAAACTTAAACAAAGCAATAGTCTTACAATGAAAACAGACTTAGCATTAAAACTTCTCTACCTTTGAAACTTGCATGCACTGAAACAGCATTTAAACCCACATTCAAAGAAAATGCATCTGGCCAGTGGCAGGTTAAGTTTACATTTGGACTGTTTTCAAATCATAGGCCCTTTGCACACATTTCAGAACCATGCATATAACTGCTTTGATTCACCTTCCTGATTGTATTAATTATAATATACAATAACTGAATTATATCCCTTGTTAATACAGCACCACTTAGTGTGTTTTATAGTTTTGAACATTTTTTCCATTAAGCAATGAAACAAAACATATGAACCAATAATGACAAATTGTCCAATTCAGAACATTTCAACCATAAAACGCCACTTAAACATCTATCATTACAGTCTACCAATATCAGTCAATATGCACAATCTCTGCAGAAGTAAAAGTCATTTGAATAATTTCACATTAAAGAGATCTGAAACGTATGCAGAGGTTGTTGCTAGAAAACAGCTTTATATTTCAGTGTTTCATCTACAAATTCAGTGCCTACTGCCCTTAAACAATAAATTGCCTATGTTACATTAAAAAAAATGGTAAGCTTGTATATTGCAATAGGAATAAGTGGCAAGCGGAAACACAGGTTCATAGTTACTAGGCATCTCATCCAAAGGAGGACATACTCAGGACTGCAACACTCCACCCCCTTAAAATACAAATCTACATGTGGGTGGGAGTAGAACTTACAGCCCTCTACATCAAGATGCAAGTATACTACCTGCTGTGCTACTAAGACTGTTTTGAAATTCTACATCACAACAGTGATACCATTTGCCAAACAAAACAGTTGCACATTTTAAGCAGACTTAGCAAGAACAACAGTAAACATCTCTTCCCTTGAAGCTCACAATTCCTTGAAAATATATGTGAAAATAAATTCCACCTGCTAACTCTAAATAGGGCATTTCACTCTCACACATGCACACCTCAACCTCTTAGTGCAAGAAATCTGGACAAAGCCTAAAATAAATAGGGACGGATTATAAATATTGCTCTCATGAACGTAATAATTGTAGAATAACAGGATTTGTGTTAGTATGCATTTTTCTAAAGGATATGACATCTAAAACTCAAATGTCTGTTATTATTTAGAAACTTCAATCCTTTTTATTTATTTGGCATTTGTTAACTGGGATAGTCCATCTGTGCAAAATCCCTTTTTCAGTGGAGGCCCGGGGAGAAAAGCTCAGGAGGAATATGGGGCAGAAATCTGGACATTCTGAAAAAACCTGGACAGCTGAACGCACACACACACAGTACCTCTCAATCTCTAAGCACAAGAGATCTGGAAAAAGCCTATTATAATTTTGGGGACAAAGGCCCAAACTAGGGCCACATTTAGAAAGTTGCTAGAATAACAGGATTTGTTAGAATGAATTTTCTACAGGATATGAAGTTTGAAAATCAAATACATGTCATTATTTAGTAACTTTAATCCTTAGCTCATCCCAGTGATTTGTAAAAAAAAAACTGAATTTTTATGAGGAACAGACCAAAAATATAAGGCAAAAGTCTGGACATTCTGTGGAAATCTGTACAGTTGATGGGTATGACACACACATACATCCCCTGACCCCCTTAGAAAGTGCATAGAACAACAAAGTTTGTATTAGTATGCATTTTCTGAGGATATGAAGTCAAACTCAAATGCCTGCCATTATTTTCTGACTTCAGTCTTCAATGATTTGCCAAAAGAATACAACTTTATGAGAAACAAACTGAAAATATGAGACAAAAATCTGAATTTTGAGGTATGAAAGTTTTACAAAACCAATAAACATTTTTAAGAAAAGAAAATAGCACAATACATACATTACTTCACAAATACTGCCATACTTCCATGGATTTATATCACTTATTGTTTATTTTGACCTTTAACATGCAATATTTTGTAGGCATATATGCAAACAAGGAGCCATATTGTCCGTAAAAGAAAAAAAAAAAACCCTCTCTCTCGCTCTGTCTAGGCCAACGGAATGTCTGTAAGTGTAGGCTGCATCTTCACAGTTCTTAGACAGCGGACTGCTTACAACCAAGCTTCACAGGATCATAAGAGGTTACTAGGCTAATGGCCCTGGGGCCCTTACAAGCCTAGCCAAGTTTTTCCCTCTTTTAAATGGTGCTATTAGTAGACCTGACTCAACAACAGACACAGGAGAACAGACATTTTTAAGTTTCTGCTTTTTCTTCCTAGGGAAATCCCTGGAACGGGACTGACTCATGACAGGAGCACTAGCCTGGGAATCAGGTACCTTACCCCAGCTAAGCAGTATACCTTCAACCACTCATACCTGGAAGGTCAACCAAAGTGTTTTTTCCTTGCCCAGTGAATCAGCGCTATAGCTGCAGGGAATATGTCAATCTCCCAGTCATCAATGGCTTCCTGAAGAGCTGCAGCTAGAAGAACCAGAAGGTAAAAGATGGATCATCCAAGGAAACAGCTTTGGCCACAAAGGAGTCACTCACCAATGATGGAGGCAGCGATGGAGACAGACACCCAAGGACTTCTTAACTTTCTTCTTCTTACGGACAGGAGTAGCAAGAACCACGGAGACAGACAATTGTTTAGTGTTCAGTATGGTAAAGAAGTCTCACAAGGAGACTGCAAAGCCTGACTGAGTCAGTAAACCCTTGGGGAGGAACATCAAGGTTCTGCAGTAAATCTGTGACAGTCCCAGAAGAGAGAAATCCTACACACACACACACACACACACACACACACACACACACACACACACACACACACACACATAAAACACAGAGATAGATTACATCAATAAAAATATTTTTACACAGACTTTTCCCTCCACACAAGCATTACACAAGTAAAAATCCCTTCAGTAACATGACAGTCCCACAAAAATAATTTTGCAGCTTAAAATTAATCAGATTCCCACAAAAAAAAATTTTATGGCAAAATGACATAGTTATTTCCCATTAGAGGAATTATCTTCAGAACCTTGAAAAGATGGTTAACTAACAATCAGTTTAACAAAGCACACAGATATAAAGCACTGTCAACAAGAAAGCTGTGATCCCCTTAAACGTGGATGGTGGTTATATCCTAGGTAAGAAATAACCCCTATAGCTTATGATACCACAACACTGATTTAAATGTTGATTAACCAAATTCATGCCTGTACATTTTTTGTCAAAATGAAACAAGTCAAATATATTCAAAGAATAAACTAATATATATATCAATAATTAATGAATATTAATAGCCTGTATACAGTTATGAATCCTAAACTAAGGAGTTAGATACCATCCTTCTCCCAGGTCTTAACTGTCTTAACTTCATTCTTCCCATACACAGTAAAACAAACCCCGGGATTCATGAAGCTTGCGCCAGGTGCAGGTGTAGCGTAGGCGGTATAACGCCAAATATGGCCACTGAGCGATTCAGGTACGATCCAATTCCATGTGCACTACCGGCGTACTCCAGATCTGCGCAGCCCTCAGCTTAGGTATGCTAATCACTCCATGCGCAGTGCCGCACCATGCAAATGAAGGTACATAGCGATTCATGAAGTGGTGCAGGCGTAGCGCAAGCCCACAGAAATGTAAACCAAAAAACACGGTTTACATTTCTCCAAACAGAACATCGGAGCTATGAAAGCAGACCAGACTCATGTATTACAAAGTTAACATATGCCAATGGCTAAATATACAGCCAATGGCATAAGAAAAGATGCACAACACCTAAAAAACAACATTTAATGTCATGTCCACAGTAACGCAAAGTACAACCGCAGGGCATGTATGCGCAAACAGGAACACAAAAAAATATACAAATGTCATAAAATCGCAATGTAATACAAATCATGATTTCACCTTAATACTCAATGGTACGCATGGTATACCATAACCAAGCTGCAAGGGTTGCTAAGGGTCTGTGACAGTGTTCATCGTGGTAACTAGGAATTAGTAGTCAATGCCATGCAAATGAGGCAGGTAATAGTGAATCGCAAACGTCCCGCCGGACTAAGGATGTACCATACGGCGCAGTGCTACAACACCGAGGAGTGGTTTAGAGGTATTTATGACATCAGCAGTGGGGTGTGCCACCGTAGCTGTAAGCACATTGGAGCAATGCAAATCCGGCCTGGCCGTTGCTAAGCAAAGCCGCAGGACAGGTGTGGGGAGGTAGGTATAGCATTGTTTAGCTGAGAGCACATATGGTGCCCGAAAGCGCATGTGTATGGGGATGAAAACGTGCCCGAAACGCGGTAAGCGGACGCACACACTGCACACCATAGCTCAAACAGGAAGGTCAGGGGAAGAAAATAAGGAAATGCCGCAGTAGGGTAATTGGAGTACAACTGAGCAGTTAACACCTATTAACTCACAGCGGACAATCGACGGCAGCTGACAAGTCTGCTCGCAGAGACCTGCAAAACAGGATTGGGGAGGTGTCGGATTGCAAAGAAAAGAGAACTGTCATAGCAGAGCAAAGCAAACCTACAGTAGACCGGCCATAGAACACAGTACGCAAGATAAGACAGGTTTAGGAAAGTACAAATGAAAGCAGGCTGCTGGATGCATGCCAGAAAGTGGGAGGTGAAACATGAAGAAATGCAAAGGGAAGGGCAAGAGGTAATCCACGGCAGCCAAATGTAATTCAACACCAAAGGCACCACAATAGTAATTCCTATCGTAAAACACATAAGATACCCTGTAGCTACGATCGTACATACACACCCTATGACATCATCAGTGTTCACAGCACAATAGTGTAAAGTGTGAAAGCACCTCACACACACCTGTGTATTCCCAAACACTGCACCATAGGTGTAAACATCGGGGAACTTTTACGATGTACATGTTGGGAGCTGCCATAGGTGTGATTCATCACCATGTGTTAGTGACTGAAGGTGTTGTGGAGGATGATGCCGACAACCACCACAGGCCCCGGAGGAGGAGAAGAGTGTTCAGACCTAGGATAACCTACCAGGGGCTACATGATCTGGAGATGATAGAGCATTACAGGGTGGACAGGGACATCTTACAGCAAATAGTTGAGCTGTGCCGGCCACGCCTGAGATCCAGAAACAACAGAGGGGAACCCATCCCAGTGGACACGAAGGTATGTGTAAGCTTGCGAATACCAGCCACAGGTACCTTTCAGAGGCCAACTGGAGATATAATGGGGATCTCACAGGCATCAACATCCAGGGTACTACACCAGTTCCTGGATGCCATGTTACCACATGCTAATGAGCATATATATTTCCCCCGAACACAGGAGGAGTTGGCCAGCAATATGCGTCTCTTCCACCATGTGGCACACTACCCGGAGGTACTGGGTGCGATAGACTGCACGCACATACATATCAAGTCACCGCCCGGTGAGCATGGTAGGCGCTACATAAACCGCAAGGGATACCACTCCAACTGCCAGGTCGTGTGCAATGCCCATGGCATTATCATGGATGTGTGTGCTGGCAGCCCTGGAAGCTACCATGACTCACACATCTGGCATGCCTCACAGCTGTATCAGGTACTTGTCAGGGGGGACATCCCACATGGCCACCTTGTGGGGGATGCTGGCTATGCACTGGAGCCGTGGATGATGACTCCCATCAGAAATGCACACACACCCATGCAAGAACGCCATAATGAGGCACACGGACAAACCAGAATCATCATAGAGCGTGTGTTCGGGATGCTGAAATCACGGTTCCATTGCTTGGACATATCTGGTGGAGCCTTGCAGTACTCTCCAGGCACGTGTGCCCACATCTTCATAGTATGTGCCATGCTACATAATATGATCCTGCAGAAACAGCTGCAGCAGGGACATAATGGTGAAGGCCCTCACAGCCCACCGCAATTGCCAAGGCCATCAGAGGCACAGAGGGATTCAGACCACGAACACCCTGTGCCAGCCCCAGTAGGCAGACGGATTTGTGCCCAATATGCCTACGCCTTGGCAAAGAGGGAACGTATAGCACATACTCTGACAGTGTAGGCCCCTACAGACTGACACACCTCTCCACCTGCACACACAGTAAAATAGATGGCACACACACACGACCACCTGTAAATTGTAATGTATAGGTGGCCTACTGTGTGAATCCTACATAGACAGCCCTCAGCCATTGCACACACAACAGCTATTGGAACAAGGAATGTCAACACCTGAACAGTACACGCACCTATCAGCATATGTTGGTACTGTATGTATAAGTTCCTAGGTACATTGGTAGGTACACACCCGATTGTCAGACGCCATTCATCAATCGAGGCAAACAGTGTCAGCTGTCGCCACCACATCGAGTAACCAACTGACCCTCAGTGGAGCAGAGCCAATTGCGGGATCCATGTGTGTAATTACTTTTCCCCACACACACTGCATGGATTCCCTGGTGTGTAAATGAGGGGCTCCATACAATGTAATCATGGATTTAGTGGCAAAGCATGGGATGTACCCATGGCAGGTATGTGTCACCCCAGCATGCTCCACCTATGGTTGTGTGAAGGTGTAGCACATTATAGTGTGTGGCTCACTGTGACATACATTCCCAGTGTTGGGGCACATCCATTAAACATCACTTGGACATACCATTAATAGGTCTCATCCATATGTAAACTAACTGAGTTACCCATTTGATTGCAGTATGGAGTAACAGCCGTAGTACAGTCCACATACAAAATGCCATAACACGTGTACAAATCCCAGATGCCCAAGTGGTAAATGCACTGACTGTCGTGCATGTTCCCGGTACTACATCCTGTAAGGGACGTTACGTAATCCCGAAGGCTCGAATAATGGATGGTGGATGCAGGTCATCAGATCAGGTTTTGTACATGTTAGTGGGAATATGCGTTGCCCAGTGCTGGTAAGCGTCGTTTAAACATGACCATACGGATATGCATGAAACAGGGCTAAGCTTCTCTGAATATCGCGCAGATCATGGTCAATTATGTCCAGAACAGGTGTAACTAGCATTATTCACCCCTGTACTAATAGTGCCTGCTCTGAAGGGTAAAACGACCACTGCCAGGAGTAGAACATGCAATCATGTACACAATCACCTAACACTAAGCTACCCAAGATGTACCAGTGGCAGGTGTGTAATGTGACAAGTTCAAACACAAACGTGCGGAGTCCAGGAAACAGTATACACCGACATGTACACAATGAAAGGTAAATTATAAAATGTCCAATATCCAGTAGAGTGCCAAAGTCCAACCTGAGCAAACAAAAACGAATGAAGAAAAGCAAGGTTGAACACTGCTGACAGCGTTTAAAATCTTTATTCTTAAAATCACAAGATAAGCGCTTTCGGGATGACCCTTCTTCAGATGAATAAAAGGAATGAAATAGTGTGCTTTTATACATATAAAAACCAATCACATTCAATAAAATAGCAAACACATTCAGTAAAATACACGCCTATTTTTCAAAATAGGCTTAATTGGTATAACTTCATTCAATCCAGGCTTCCTATTGGCCATTAAGTTGACAATCCAGGTAGTTTCTATTGATTCTGTTTGAAGCATGATATCACCCCCCCTAGTGCTAGGTCTAACATTTGCAATAGCCCTGAATTTAAATGTGTGTGTAGGAAATAAAGTTACATGCCTGCATAGTGCATTTCTCTCATCATTATTTCTAATGCTAGAGAGATGTTGAAGAATCCTAACCTTAAACATACTATTCGTCTTGCCTACATAAAAACCTTGGCATTGACAGCACTCTGCTAAATAGACAATGTTAGTTGTGCGGCATGTAGCTCTTCCTTTAGAATGAAACACTTTATTGGTGATAGGATGTGTAAAATCAGTATCTTTATTAATATAGGGGCAAGCTTTGCATGATCCACAAATATTCGTTCCTGTTGAATATGGTAAAGCATAAGGTGTATTGCATATAGATGGTTCCTTGCATAGTAGGTCCTTTAAGTTCTTATTCCTCCTATACCTAAAAGTGGGTTTAGGACCCACTATGCCCACCAACACATTGTCACTGGTCATGATATTCCAGTTTTTCCTCACTATATTGCAGATATCATTGGTATTGCTGCTGTAATTTAGCATAACCTGTGGACCATTCCACAAACCTTCATTATTAATCTTAACCTCATCCCTTTCATAAGTTCTGGAAATCCAGGGCTTATAATCACTAGATCGCTTGGACCTGCCTCTTTCCACAGCTTTATCTACCATATTCTGTTTATAGCCTCTGTCTTGAAAATTCTCCTTAAGTTTGGCTGTTTCTACCTCAAAATCTGATTCTAGAAGACATAACCTGGAAACCCTGCTCACCTGTCCCTGTACTATATTGCGATATGTGTACCTGGGATGCATGCTATCGAACGCTAAAAGCGAATTCTTCCAACAGTCTTTCTTATGTAATTTGGATCTGAAACCTTTTGTGTCCTGTTCTATACACACATCTAAGAAATCTACAGAGCTACGTGATTGGTTGATGGAAAACCTAAAAAAACGCCGTAGTAGAGTGTAAATACTTAATAAATTCGCCTAATTCTTGCTCTGTCCCATCCCACAAAAGGAAAATATCATCTGCAAAGTGTAGATATAACTTTAAGTGATGTCTCCATATCTCATTGTTAACAACATATGTTCTCTCCCATTGAGAGAGAACCAAATTTGCATATGTGTTTGCGCAGGGGGTTCCCATGGCTACCCCCTGCGCTTGTCTGTATATGCTATTGCCTCCCAGAAAAACATTGTTCTCCTAGGTGAGATGAACAAGTCGTACAGCAAGAACCTATTAATGGTCACCATGGATATTCAAAGTTTATTCACTGTAATTGACAACAAATTTGGTATTGATAGTGTAGGTATGCTCCTGGGTGACTTAGGAGTTAGTGACGATAAGATATCACTCATTATGTCGTTGTTAAGTGTTGTTCTGGAGAACAATGTGTGTGATTATAAGCCCTGGATTTCCAGAACTTATGAAAGGGATGAGGTTAAGATTAATAATGAAGGTTTGTGGAATGGTCCACAGGTTATGCTAAATTACAGCAGCAATACCAATGATATCTGCAATATAGTGAGGAAAAACTGGAATATCCTGACCAGTGACAATGTGTTGGTGGGCATAGTGGGTCCTAAACCCACTTTTAGGTATAGGAGGAATAAGAACTTAAAGGACCTACTATGCAAGGAACCATCTATATGCAATACACCTTATGCTTTACCATATTCAACAGGAACGAATATTTGTGGATCATGCAAAGCTTGCCCCTATATTAATAAAGATACTGATTTTACACATCCTATCACCAATAAAGTGTTTCATTTTAAAGGAAGAGCTACATGCCGCACAACTAACATTGTCTATTTAGCAGAGTGCTGTCAATGCCAAGGTTTTTATGTAGGCAAGACGAATAGTATGTTTAAGGTTAGGATTCTTCAACATCTCTCTAGCATTAGAAATAATGATGAGAGAAATGCACTATGCAGGCATGTAACTTTATTTCCTACACACACATTTAAATTCAGGGCTATTGCAAATGTTAGACCTAGCACTAGGGGGGGTGATATCATGCTTCAAACAGAATCAATAGAAACTACCTGGATTGTCAACTTAATGGCCAATAGGAAGCCTGGATTGAATGAAGTTATACCAATTAAGCCTATTTTGAAAAATAGGCGTGTATTTTACTGAATGTGTTTGCTATTTTATTGAATGTGATTGGTTTTTTATATGTATAAAAGCAAACTATTTCATTCCTTTTATTCATCTGAAGAAGGGTCATCCCGAAAGCGCTTATCTTGTGATTTTAAGAATAAAGATTTTAAACGCTGTCAGCAGTGTTCAACCTTGCTTTTCTTCAAACAATGAAAGGTGTATTCTCCCTCTCACTCTCTCATATATATATATATATATATATATTTATATATATATATATATATATATATATATATATATATATAAAACATATGTATAATAGAGATAGAAAGGGAGATATATGTTGATATATACAGATTCACCTATATCTGCAAATATATAGATAGGTCAACGACATGTACACAACCATGGAGGTAGAAATAAATAGGATGCTGCCAACTATGGAATGTGTCACATACTGACACGCGTAATCACGAGGCTTAAAGACCAAAAGAATACAGTACTGGAACACTGGAATCACGTGTAATATTATCACGATATTAAGGGACATTTAGTTATCGCTGCCGGTGTTGCGGTCCACGTAGCTACTGTGTTCAACTGTGTTTGTGATTGCTGTAGTCTGTGTATGTGTGTGTTGAGGGTGCCGTGTGCGTTTCTGTGGGACTGTAATGTGTGTGTGTGTGTGTGTGTGTGTGTGTGTTTGCCTTGTGTGTCTGTTAGGGATAACTCGGAGGTAGAACAGTATGGTAGGTGTGGTCATAGTTGGCCTTAGGCATATGGTACCACCTGTCCCACTTTAAGAGGGACAGCCCCTCCCTGGGCAGTTGTGTCCTGACAAAAAAAATTAAAAAGGGCAAATGTCCAAGATTGTAGGACATAATTATGTCCCATATATTATGTAACAGTTTCATTAAATAGTTATGCCTGTATCTACAAAACGTAAACGTTACATGAAACATAAGTAGCTAAAGTGCTACAAGAATAAGTACGTATTCAGGATAAAAGTGTGTTCTATCCTGTCTACTGACCGTGGGTATGTGTCGGCCTGTAAACACCGATGTGTGTCCTGCAAATGTCCCACTATGGCCATTTGAAAAGGTGGCAACCCATGCCAAAGAGGCTCAGTCACCAACACAACTGCAATGAGTGCAAATATCTGTGACAGAAATACACGAGATAGCTGTCATTTAGTAAATATTCCTTTACATATCGCTGTATTTCCGGAGATATGGAAGTATCAACCTCACCTGCATACTATATAGAAACCAATTAACAATGGCTCAATGTATAAGCCCGTAACAGCCATACTTCAGTCTAATAAGTGATAGGTCTTCAGTTAGGGAAGGAGCCCACACTCATATATGGAATATGTAGGAATGCAGTCCCCACAAACCTGTATATGCTATGTACACCCACCTGCATCTCCCCCACACCCGAAACAATTGCAATACAGACTGTAATAACATCACAAACATCCACTCACTCAATTACATCTGCAGAACCGTTAACATACCTTGTGAGAGACACATTTGTAAAGGAGACGTGAAGTTGTAGCTGTTGTATAATGGAACAGACGGCGATGTTACAGGATTTGTTTGCAATAGTCCCTTATCAGACAGTTGAGATGACAGGTACACTCACATAGAACCACATACCCTAGCCATCACACACAATCCACGGGGGACATGAATTCAAAATATCCGTGTCTCTACAAATATCAGTTGCAGTTCCTCACAGCAAAACACATACAGGCCGTCTCCCCGAAGGTAGGGCAAAATGGCAATGACCAAGTGGAGAATTAAATTATACACCACTGTTGCCGTGTAATTGGCGAATGGAGTAGCTGCACAGCTGATGTGCATGTAATAATTTACTCAGGAACACCAATTGGCGGCAGGAAACCACATGTTACGGGTATCGACTTATATAAGGATGACTTGCCATACATTCAAACCGTATGCTCATACCATAGAACCGTTTAAACAGTAAAGGTGTAAGAGAGATATTTACGAAGATTCAGAACGCTGACAAGGTATGTAGAACACTCAGTATGTTAGTGTACGTAGAGCCTGTTTTGTATTAATTAAAAGTGTACGCAATGCATAAAGTGGGAAAAGGTATTCTGTAGTGATGTCTTGTTGAGCATAGCAACGCTTGTAGAAATTGTGTGTCCTGCTGTGGGCCACAAGGTAAACATCACATACACCACAAGGGATGTTACATGAGGGCTTTAAACGGAACAATTCCACACCACCCGCCGTCAGTGGTAGGGTATGTCGAACAAGTACGTGCCATAGCAGGGGATAGTATATGTTGATATACCGTCACAGTAGGCATGTGTATGGGCATATAACGACAATAACATGCCTAAGATGGTCCTGCTGTGCAAGTATGCTTTGCATTATGGAATAATGTGTAAAATATGTAATGTACAGTATTGTAGGTAGATATGTCAGATATTCTACACAGCACAACTGTTATATCATGCAAACAAAAGGTATCATCAAGTGGCATGTACGATACACAATAACAGGATACATATGGCTGGTAGTCACGGGACACTGTAACAGCATGATAGCTAATCGAAATGGAAGAGCAACTCAATTAACCATGCACAAAGGACATGTAATAGCTTCACAGGTACATAGTGAGGTACTATGCTGTCTGTCAAGTCTATGTGTAAGCCCAACTACAGTGTTTACACCGGTGGCACCACTCTAGGGTAGTGTCCTGTCTGTGAACAGCAGAGCCATGTGTTACCTGCACCTCTGTACAGTACAGCCACTGCAGTGATCCCTGGTGTATCAGTGTGACCGCCTACAGAGTCACCTGTGACCGGTGTGTTGGGTATGTTATAACACCCTATTAGCTGTAGTTGATGGGCACACATGAGTCTGTGGTCTATAAGTAATTGTTGTGTTTGGTAATGGGGGCTGCCTCTGGTGCCTACACAGAGTATGGAGAGGTTCTGCAAATGTACTCATACTATGTGTGGCCTGTGGTGGTGGAGATCTAGTGAGACTATGTGATGAGTGGTGTGTGTTGCAAATATTAAACGTCCCCACATGAATGTCAGGTCCAGTCTGGGTTGGTGAGAGCATTACCCCCAGCATGGCCACATATGTGCATCTCCCACAGGCTGTAGTGTCGTATGTTGGGAGGTGAGCATTGACTGTGTACATGAGACAATTGCTCTATTGCCACATGTTTGCCATATTCATCATATAGACAGGCAATAGCACTGGTATGTGACACTTGGACATGCCTGTATATTCAACCATGTCTCACAAGATATGTGAGTTATGTGTGTACAACAGCTGTTGTACTGTAAGCAAGCTGGAAATGTAAGGACAGACAGTGTACTTGTAAGACATGAGTTGGAATGGGTGCTATAGTAATCAGTAGCTCATGAAGTGCTCACGTGTTCTGAACAAGTGCTGAGCATGGATATGCAATACAGATAGGGTGTTGGATAATATCAACCCACTGCAACCCACAAGTGGAGATGACAGTCATAATTGGAGGCACTGCACTATTACTCTGCTGAGTATGGTCTGCAAGTCTATGAACCTTTATCAATGTAGATGTTAGCAGTACAGAAGTAGATGACAGTACGGATGATTTCACCCTGCATAGCATACTTGTGACTGGTCATAGGACATCATCACCCATACCGTGTTCCAGCTACACTGAGTATACTACATGTACCTTCGTTTGTCACAGGAGTGTCTACCAGTGGCCTGTTGACAGAAGCAACACTACAAAAGGTATCTGAGTGACATGTGCATATCACACCAGTGGCAGCTACCGTAAAACAGGGTTAATGTTGTGTACTCCCCCCTCAGTGTAGCCCATACCACACAGACAAATGGGAGGCATCTGTGTATGTAAGGATGTGAATGTCCATGACCTAGGAGCAATAGCTGTCTCAGTGTTGTGGACAACATACAGAATGGGCTTTGTGGGTGAGGTGTGTGACATATGTGGACAATCTGACAGCTGATGATAGCATTGTCACCACTAGGTGAATAACCCTGTACCCATTAACTACCACCTAGGCAGTGGTCAACATTATGGACACTGTGTAAGGGATGGTGCTGTGCAGTTCACCTCCCAGAGTTGGTGACATCTCCAGGCCTATTAGGTAGTCATACGAGGCACCCATGTCATGACAGGGTGCCATCCATGAGCATGGAGATCATTGCATAGACATACTCAGCACTTGGGTGACCAATATTGGATCACATATCACTTTTAAGGGGTATTGGCCATGCGTGGATGGGCGATACCAGCCTTCACAATCCTCACCTCCACTATGCAGCATGCTGGCTACCTTGCATAAAGACATGTGCTACACTGTGATGTTGGACATGCTACACATACATATCCTGATCTGAAAGACATACGTCATGGACAGCCACTGTCCTACTACAAGGATCGCCACATGCTGGACAGACCCCTGTGCCATACATGTTACATACTCCTGCCATACCATGCAACCCTGTCCATCAAAGCTGCACATGTCATTTCTGTCATACATGGTGCGATGACTGTATGGTAGATGTATTATTAACTGTCTGGATCAGTAATGTGGCACTGATGCACCTTGCGGTGGCAAAATGGCTGTTCGATACAGCTAGGAAAACCTTGCCCGTACATGCCATAGTTGATAACCATCCCTGCGAATGACATCCGGCTAGCCATTGTCCCATGTCTATCACATGCGCAACACAGGCGATACGTGGCAGGATGTTGAACTGCTGTACAGTGCCGTGTAGATGTATATGGCAAAACACATGCATGTAAAGGTTTCCATGTGTATGTGTGCATTGTCACTGCTCATGTCCATTAAGGCAGTGTATGTGTTGATATGTGACATATACACAGCATCAAGGTCAACAGCATTATTGTGGACACATCCAGGTATGTGCCGATAGGTAAGAACACCAGTACAGGCAAACAGACATGCCCACATCAAGACAGCATTCACATAGAGTATGAACAATGTAATGAGGTGACACACATATATGGTGATGATATCCAATGCATACCAGGTGTTACATGTGTCTGACACAAACATGGCAGTCATGTCAGTGTCATGACCATTTGCAAAGATAACTGTTCAGATGTACTAGATTTAATACAAGTGTATGTGCAGCTGTATCTCTGTACATCTCTGTGATACTGTGACCTGTCTCCATCATTATGTCTACCAGATAATGCCTCGTTCACGCCTGCCAGTGTATAGCTGCCAGGAGGATGATGTCCTCATCCCGTACCTCCATGAGAACTACGAGGTGTTGTTCAGCCATGTGCCACAGCTTGCCCAGCAGCGTGACAACCTGTGGCAGGACCTTTGCAGGAGGGTTAATGATGTGGGTGGCCATAACCGCACCTACCAGCAGGTGCGCAGACACTGCATGGACCTGATACGACATGCAAAACAGCGTGCCAATGCAATCGCCAGGGAACAAGGTGGAACAGGTGGTGGGACACCAACCCAGCCCCCACTCACACACACTGAGGTGCTACTGGCCAGCCTGGGGGCACCCTCAGAACAGCATCCACAAACACTAGCTGCCATCGTGGAGGTGGGTGTCTCCCAACCAATGAGCCTGGAGTTGCCTGGTAAGTCACCACTGCACATATGACTATTATATCCCATTTAGTTGCATGCATCACTGTACAAAATGTAATGTAACATCATATGCAAGGTATATTTACATACATTCTGCATACTACAGTATGCTACCCTGTGTATGCACACATGTGCATACTATATGCTATTGTATAGGCGAATGTGTTAACATGCACAGTGCACCCTGTGGCTGTCATACAGTCATGGATAATGTTCAAACTGCTGTGTCACTCCTATACAGGTACCTCTGGCGTGCCGCACAGACATCAGTCCGTTGCAGGTGAGACAGTTGTCAGTATCAGGCATGTTAATGCATATATCTATACCCCATGTGGCCAGTTAACACATGTACACACAATGTATGGTCCAGTCACGATATACAGGTCGCATCTGTTATCATTCACACTGGCTACCCATATACAAACTAAATGAAACACCGACATGAAACCATAGTAGCTGTCATTGCTAGATGTGTGGACAGCTGTGCATACAATGGTGGAGGTGTTCAATGTAGGCATATGTACTATACATTGGAACAACACATGTGTAGTACGCAAACAGTACCACACAGTGAGCTGGGATATGGGCAGCCCACAGGAGTCACCATTGTGTAATATGCCCCTGCAATGGGTGCACACATTGTGATGTGCCATCTGACATGTCACAGACATGTAGTGTTCCAGCTGCAATATTGTCTCACTATCCCATAGTACATACCCCACATACCAAACATACAACCCGTTGTCTGCATAGCCCTGTGGACAGTGACATATCTGGCATCTATGGTTGTATGTCATATGGGACAACACAGACATGCGAGATAGACGGCCATCACAAACATTTGGCCAACACATGTTCACACATGGCCATGGAGGATGGCCAGAGACATGTAGCCACACAGTAGTTGTGATGTGTATACACCCTGTTGCACATTGTCCACACATGGTCCAACTATAGCCTTAGTTGACTGATTATATAGTTGATGTGGAACACTGGACATCCTAAATGCCTGTGCACAGCTAGTGGAGGTGTCACTTAATTCGACCATATAAGATGTGTTGAACATCACGACTGTGTCATAGCATGACAGTAGTCACCTGTACAGCTTCCACAGACATTAACACCATATCAGGCCACAGATTCCGTACATTTCCCTTGCTGCTGTAGGACATCACTGTCAGCCGTGCACCTTGTGTGTGTGGTACGTTAATGTCATGTGAGACATTGTGTATTGACAAGTCTGCCATGTGTGGACATGGTTGCCAGGCAGCTAAGACTTTGTAGTAGTTGTGCAGGGGTGTCATCCGTAGGTCTTCCAGTGACCTGTCACATGACACAGCATGGTTTGGTGTGTATACACCTCAGCGATGTGGGTCACAATCCACAGTTAGGTAATGTGTATGCACACAGTTATGGCTATGCACTGTGTGCGTATTACACACTGTATAGCACTATAGACGCCTCATGATGCCATGCAATGGCACAGTGTCTGTACTTCACACTGTATAGCAATGTAGACGCCTCACACTACCCTTCAATGCTCATGCACATTTGCTAAAAGTGCATTCTATCTGTAGGGCATACAGACAACACTGCAATGTGATACCCATTACAACACTGTACATGTGTCAGGACACCATTGTGTCAGACATGTATGCAAGTCAGTGCACACATCAGCAGATTACATATCAAGGTCACTTCAGCCATGTGTACTGTTAACCTTTGCTGGTCCACATGGTGTATCACAGGGGTGCATGCTTACTACCATGATTGTGTGAACTGCATGGCTACTGATATGACACCTGCTTGCTGTTGTGTGCAACCCAGGGAGGTATGCTAACTACCACTAGTAATGTCTGAGCTGCATGCCATCTGCTGTATCACATGCATGCTGCATGCCGTCTGTCAAATCACATGCATGGTTACTGATATGACACCTGCTTGCTGTTGTGTGCAACCCAGGGAGGTATGCTAACTACCACTAGTAATGTCTGAGCTGCATGCCGTCTGCTGTATCACATGCATGCTGCATGCCGTCTGTCAAATCACATGCATGGTGTGTCTGTGTGTCTGTGTGTCTATTGTAATGTAGAGTCTTTCTTTGCATTCACAGGTGATGTAGGTGCGTTACCCTTCTACGGTCCATCTGATATTAGTGTCCCCACAGATACTAGCAGTGATGAGCATATGCATGAGGTACAGGCAGGGTTGTCAGGGGCTGAATCTGTGCCAGTGGTTGCCATCCCAGCTATGTCCCCCTCTTCCCCGCACACAGTTCTAATGCCAACACATACCCCATCACCAGTGGCCATAGAGGAAAGACAGAGTCAGCGTGTGTTAGCTCGGGACAGGAACGTGTGGTGGCTACTGAAGGTGTGTCTCCACACCATGGTGTCAGTGTAATGACTGCAGATGTGCCACACAGGCATGTGGCCAGTGCTGTTCGTAGGAGGACCTCTGGCAGACATGCACCTGCAGGACAGAGCGCAGCAGCTGGTGTCACCAGACGCATGTTCCAGACTGTAATGGCGGCACAGGCATGTGCTGAATGGCAGAACAGTGAAGGGCAGAGGCTTCAGAGGGATGCTATCCGTACTCTAAACGACAACATCCAGGCATTGGCAAATTCTCAACAGCAGATTGCTGATGTTCTGGACAGGCGATTGGGTGACATGGTTGGAATCCTTGACCGTGGCATGGCAATCCGCAAGCGTGAGCTGTCTGTGCTGGAACATCTGGTAGGAGTGAGGCGTAGGCCACGTGGACATAGGCCAGCTACACCACCTAGTGCAGGTCAACGTGAACGAGCCACCTCACATGCCCGCTCCCATAGTGCCGGTAGCAGTGCAGCTGGTGCTGCACTGTCCACACCAGGACACCGCAGGCCACGGGGACGTGACCCTGGATGTTCCCAGCGGGGAAACGGTTCCAGTGGACAAGTGTCATCGGACAGTAGCCAATCTGGACCTCCACCTGGTAGTGCCCGTGCAACCCCTGGCAGGCACAGGTCACATGGCCGGACACAGTGAGCTGTACATCCTGGTCTGTACAATCTGGAGCTGTCAATAATACCCCTGTGTAGGCCTGACAAAAGGCAGAACTGTGCGCACACATACACGCACACAGCAGAAACATCTGTAGGGCACCGCAACACCCACATGCATATTGACCACACATGTCCAATTAGATCACCGAACCTTACCCACACACATGATGTCATCCACTGGTGCAGCCTATGCCCCTGGCAAACATTATCACCCTGTGCATATGATGATGCCTGTGCCACATCCCTGTCATCCACACCATTGGTGCAGGGACATGCTCATATGGTCTGATGCACAGGGTGAACAGAATAGTGAGATAAGTGTATATGACATTAGTTGTGTACTGTTGACATGCACCAGGCATACCATGTAGTAAGGTTTATAATGCATTGTTATATGTTCCGAGTATGTGTCTTCACAATGGTAACAGCATGTTGGTAATTATGCCCTGCTTCCCTCCTTAAGGTCCAATTGCATGTGCCAGTAAGTAGCAGTGTTTGCAGTTTCACATGTGTAAATGTGGAGTACTCACAGGCATGTATGGCAATACTAGCATGCTATACATAGCCTCAACCTCACTGTTAGAAAGGTTACCATTCCATAGATGTCCACGCATCATCTGATCCAGAAGCATGTGGGCTGTTTAATAGGCTACAGTGGCTAGAGACTTGACATCCATACCAGGTCACATCACAGGTATGTTGACATGGTGCGGGGGGTTTACTCAACGGTCTGGCCGATGATAACGTTAGAGGCCACTTGATAGCATGAGGTCTCACTGTGTAGCAGTAATACCCTGTCACATTACAGGCTGAGGACACACACACACACATACACAGAAACACACAGTAACATGCCCACACTCACGGGGTCAACAACACTCTAACGCACACTTGATAGTGTTGAGGTGAGGACCCCTGCCTATGTGGTAATCACCCTCACAGTACTGTGCACCCACACGACGCGACACAGAGAATGAACATGTACAGGTAGCCAGTAAGGCTGAGACCGATGGCATCAACAGGGTAGTAGACTGCATCACCATGAAGGGTTAGGGATCCTGTCTGTTCTTTATGGTAGCATACACCCTCACTCCATGCACCAGACAGCCATATGTACACACACACACACACACTGTGGAGTCCACAAATGTCATTCACATACAGATAGCTGACGTGTGTGATACACACACCACCCCTGCCTATGTCATGCTTTCCACACTGCAGTATGTACAGATCTCTATAACAGTGTACAGGGGTGTGTAACAATTGGGATGTATTCCCCACCATATGTGGCATATATGGTCACACAAGCAAACACACATGGCAGTACTGTGAATGATACACCTGCTATATGATGATACGTCTGACAGACATGCCGCAGTATTGGCCGCATTATGTGTACTAACGCTACCTTCGGCAATTGTGTGCTGCAATATGCGCATGGGAGGATGTAAGTGTTACAGGTGTCAAGTGACTTAGTCAGGAACACCCTGACCGCTGTGTAGGTTGTATGTCTTCACCGTCAAGTAACAGTAACATAGCATACTGTTTACACATGTAATGGTAGGATGGCTTGCGATACACCTGTGAGCCGTCTTCGGCAAACATCCATCTGCAAAGGTGGATCACCACATTATGTACACACATCCATCCATACCTGATGTACATCCTAACGTACTGTCAGTATTTCACCATATACAGGTGTCAATGATGGGGCTGCATTGCAACTGCATGTTGTAGTTAGGCACAGATGAATTACATACATCAGCTACTGCACATGCCTGGTAGCTGCATGCACACCACTACATGTACATGTGTGTTGGTCCTACATGCCTGTCATGTAGCCATGTTTGTATGCAGTGCAATTGGTGGACATGTGTGATGACATATATAACACATGGACTGTTGTATGATATGATGGTTGTCATGGGTAACTAGTACAGAGGGAATGTTACCTCGGTCAATATTGCTACCTTATGTACTGTTAGCATCCAACAGCCATGGACCTACCTTCTATGTGCATGCATGTGATTGCTGTAGCCACTTGTCTGCACGGAGGACAGCAAAAGCTATGTTATGTACATATGTGTTGTGTGTGGTCCATGTACATATCCACTGCAATTACATGTATGTCGTATCCAAACGTGTGTTCTTTAGTGTACAGCGATGGTCATCTTTTACAGCTGTGTAAGACCCAGGGCCTCTGTTATGTGTAGAGCCGACCTGGTTATGAACAGTGGTATCATTGCATTGCATAACACATGATGGAACCCTGTCAGTACATGTGTAGTCTGCACAGTTGTTGTAGACCTATGTACAGTCCACTGGTCATGAGTCACATGGTGTGGTAATGTATGGATGTGTGTTGCTGGTCCAAGGACATGGTGATGTCTGAGGGCTACATAGTAGAATGCGGCATTTACCTCTGTGATCTGCACCTGAGACATCTGTGATGGCTCTTGAGTGTGTACTGGTCAGTACATGTGAGTGGCCTTCATGTACGTGGGGACAGTAACACCATACTGTGCCCTTCCATGTTTAGAATCCGTGTGCATGCAAGACAGCCCTTCGCTTCTACTAAGTGTGTGAGCATGCCCAGTATGCCGTTGTATAGATGTACACACAGTACATTCCAAACGGACGTGTGATACTAAGTGTGTGAGGATGCCCAGTGACACCTTGTGTCGGTGATGTGCCCTATGGGCATGGCCATTGACATCCTGTATAGCGATGGTGGTCATCCAGGCAGCAGATGTCCAATGTCAGGATGGATTCCTACATTGAACACACTGGTTGACTGTCTTGAAGGGTGTACTGTCTGTGGTGCGTCTCGTATCTATGTAGTGTTGTAATAGTGCTCTGTAGATAGGCAGTTGTCCCGCTCACACCACTGCCGTGTGTTTGTCTAGGTCTGCCTTGGGACAGTAATATGCTTTTAGACTGCTCACTCTCTATACATTCCCTATCAGCGTCTTTGCCTTTGCGGATGTTGTCATCCACCTAGAAGTATGCCTCTGGGAGTGCTGTGTACCAGTAATCTCGGTAGCGCGTTCTGTAACTGCGTAATGCTGTAGTGTGATAAGGTATTTAGGTGTATGTTCAACTCCCAGCCCTGCCAAGTGTGTGTGTGTGTGTGTGTGTGTGTGTGTGTGTGTGTGTGTGTGTGTGTGTGTGTTTCCAGCTGCCTGGGGACAGAGTAATGCTTTTAGATGGCTCACTCCCCATACAGTCCCTATTGGCATCTTTGCCTTTGCGGATGATGTCATCCACCTAGAAGTATGCCTCTGGGAGTGCAGTGTTCCAGTAATCTTGGTAGCGCGTTCTGTAACTGCGTAATGTAGTGTGATAAGGTAGTTAGGTGTATGTTCGACTCCCAGCCCTGCCAAGTGTGTGTGTGTGTGTGTGTGTGTGTGTGTGTGTGTGTTTCCAGCTGCCTGGGGACAGAGTCATGCTTTTAGACGGCTCACTACCCATACATTCCCTATCGGCGTCTTTGCCTCTGCGGTTGATGTCATCCACCTAGACATATGCCTCTGGGAGTGCAGTGTACCAGTAATCTCGGTAGCACGTTCTGTAACTGCGTAATGCTGTAGTGTGATAAGGTAGTTAGGTGTATGTTCGACTCCCAACCCTGCCAAGTGTGTATCTGTGTGTGTGTTTCCAGCTGCCTGGGGACAGAGTAATGCTTTTAGACAGCTCACTCCCCATACATTCCCTATCAGCGTCTTTGTCTTTGCGGATGATGTCATTCACCTAGATGTATGCCTGTGGGAGTGCGGTGATGCTGGAACTTGGTAGCGCGTTCTGTTACTGCATAATGCTGTAGTGTGGTAGACTAGACAGGTAGGTGCTCAATTCCAAGGCATGGCAAGTGTGTGTGTTTGGCAGTTATGCCATATGTGTTGGTATCTGTGGGTGGCTAGCCGCGAGATGTGTTCAGTGTGTTTTGTTGCTGACCTATATAGTGTCCACAGCCCACATATTCTGCCAAGACACTGGGTTGTCAACACATACATTCGCCAATAGGTCTGGTGAGTAACTGTCAGCAGCCCTACTCTTACCCTTGATACGGTCTGACCCATGTGATGCAACAAAACACACGTGCCTTGATAGTAACAACACTACATGATGCAGGTGGCACATGTAGTTTTCTTTTCATTCCTGTCTAATGCATTGCTGTCATGTGGTCCGCTGTTCATAGGTTCATAGGTTTATACTAGGCTATCTGCCCTAAGGCATTTATAAACCTAGCCCAATTTTTTGTGGCTTACGCCACCCCTTATATGAAAAAATACTGTGCCCATTAGTTTGTTGTGCCTCTGTCCAGCAGTGACACAGAGATGATTCCCGGGGTAAACCTACGATCTCCCATCCACAGATCAAGATTTCTCTTGAACAGAGCCAGCGAGGTGCTCTGCCTCACATGGACCGGGATTTTATTCCACAGCATATGGAGTCTCTGAGTGATAAATCTATCCCTCCAGCACGTCCTATTTATATCCGTGCTAAGGTTTAAGTCGCTTGCTCTAGTGGTTTTGGTGGATTTGGATTTTTTGAGGTGGAGCATGTTCATTAATTCCGGGTTGGACATGGCCTTGTATGTCAGGCACATGTCACCTCTGAGCAGACTGTATGCGACTGAATAGAGCTGGAGTTTCTTCAATCTGGCAGCATATGACAGATTTTGGAGTCCCTTTATCCTTTTGGTGAGGAACTTTTGGGGTCTCTCCAATTGCTGCAGATATCGGGTGAGATACATCCCGAATGGGACATTGTACTCGATCATTGGTCTGATAAGTGAAGAGTACAGGGGAACAATGACCTCACTAGATCTGGATGTGAATCCCTTTATGATCAGGTGAGCAATGTAGAAGGTCTTTCTAACCACTTTAGCAACGTGAGTGTCAAAAGAAAGGCCACTGTCAACCTGGGTCCCCAGGTCCCTGATAACCTCTTCTGTGCTTAGTGGATTGCCACCTATATGGTAGCTTAGGGTTACCTTGTTTTTCCCGAAGGGTATGACTATACATTTTTTGGCGTTTAACTTCAGGCCATGGCTCTGGCACCAGCTATCTGTTTCCGTGAGTCCCTTCTGAAGGATATCCGTGTCCGATGCACTTTCCACTATGGCGCCCAGTTTGCAGTCGTCTGCAAACTTTGTCAGCCAAAGTCCTCCCATGTTGGCCTGTACTTCTGAGAAGTAGATGCCGAACAATAGGGGGCCAAGGACCGAGCCCTGTGGGACACCACTTTTGACCAGCTTGGTCTGACATAGCGCCAGCAACTCTAACCCTGTGGGTTCTGTCCTTAAGCCAGTTTGCAACCCATCTTGTGACATATGGGTTTACATTTAAGCTGGTAAGTTTTTCTACAATACCCGAGTGGGGTATTGTGTCGAAAGCCTTTGCAAGGTCAAGGTAGGCTGTATGGACTGCCTTTCCCTCATCAATGGCCTTGGTGACTGTTTCGAAGAAGTTGACCAAGTTCAAAAGGCATGATCTTCCCTTGACGAAGCCAAACTGGGCCGGGTCCAATGTCTGCAAGTCCCCTATATCTTTGTTTATGAACTCCATTATGATCCTCTCCATAGCTTTGCAGACTAGACTTGTTAAGCTTATGGGGCGGTAATTACCAGGGTCCGTAGAGGCACCGCCTTTGTGGAGTGGGACCACAGTTGCCGTACGCCACTCCTTGGGCACGTATCCTGTGGTAAGGCTGAGATTAAACAGCTGCCTTATGTGCGGGTTTAATTCCTCATTTAGCTCATGTAGCACACAGCCGGGGACACCATCCGGTCCCATTGATGCTGTGTTTTTAGCTTTAGAGAGAGCAGCTTTCACCTGCGCATTTGAGATGTCTGGGAGGCTACACTCCGCTGGGATAGTTATCTCTCCTTTCGGGGGGAAGAGGGGGGTGAAGTTTGCACTGAACCTGTCTGCCAGTATGTTGGCAATGTCTGTGGGTTCAGTGATTTTTGTATCATTTTGGACTAATTCTGAGCATATCTGGGAGTTTCCACCCAGGTTCCTAACATAGCTGAAAAAGGCCTTATGATTGTCCTTTGAATCCATGGCTATTTTTCTCTCAAAATTGGCCTTAGTTGATTTTATGAGTGCTCGTATTTTTTTACTAATAATGATCAGGGGTGACTTCCCTTTTATGGATTTTGTTCTATCATGTAATAGCTTTCTCCTCTTATTGTAAAGTTTGTTAATGGCTGTGGTCCACCAGACTGGACGTTTGCCCTTTGTGGAAAGAGTCTTGGTTTTATTTGGGATTGCCTGATCCATGCAGTCCTGGAGGTGTTCATAGAAGGCATTTGTAAGGGCTTCCGCAGCTTGAGTTGTGGTTTCCACTGGCTCAGGGGCCTTGAAGGATACCACACCAGTCTTGAGTAGTGTGAAGTTTGCTTTAGAGAAGTTCTTCACTGTGGTCTTTTTTGTTTGGGGTGGGGTGGGATGTGGATTTCCAGTGAGATTAGTTTATGATCAGATCTCACCAATGAGGGATATACTTCGGTGTGGAGCATTTTGTCCCCATGTTTGTGATAATGAGATCTAGTATATTTTCTCCTCGTGGGAACAGTGACTAGCTGTTCCATGGCATTTGAATTTATGAACTCCAGGGACCGTTGGGCTAGAAAGTTAGGGCTTGAGTAATGTTCCCAGTCTATATTCGGGTAGTTGAAGTCACCCAATATGATGGTATTTGGAGATACATTTATACCCTCCAGTGTCTTCAGGAAGGCTGTGTGGGGTTCCTGAGTTTGAGAGGGTGGCCTGTAGCATGCTACAATTTGTAGAGCAGTTTTGCCTATGGTTAGTTGCACCTGGATGGTTTCGAGCTTCGTGCGTTGCCACCAACCTGGAGGTGTGGGTATCCTTTATGAATATGGATACACCCCCTCCTTTTTGGTGTGGTCCGGGTTTTGGGGCCGGAACGCATGATATGAGGTAAAACCTAATAGTGCCGGGGTGCTCTCAGGAGCCTTGAACCAGGTTTCAGTTACAGCACAGACATCGCTGTTCTCCATACTGAGAAGGGCCTCGAGTGCGTGCATTTTGAGATTTAGACTTCTGGCATTGAGCAGCATTACCCTCAGTTTCTTCCCATTTTTGTTTTCTAGGGTGGTAGGTTTAGAATTTGAGCCTTGCCTAAAAAAGGCACTATGGGGGGGGGGCAAGAGCCTTAGCCAATATCCAGAATCCCAGGGGTGACAGGTGCAAGCCGTCCCTTGCGAAGCAGCGTGGCTTGTCAAGCATGTCATCCCAGGCAGACAGACACTGGATCCCCTTTGAATGACACCAGACATTAAGCCAATTGTTAAAGCTGATCATCTTGTCTCTATATTGTGGCATCATTCTTGGTGAAGGAAGGATACTGCTCAGGGTCAGGGTCATACCTGCCTGGGCTACATAATCAGAGAGCTCCTCTATGTCTCTTTTCATGTAGTCCAGGGAGGTGTCTCAGGTCGCTCACACCAGCATGGACAATGACTGTGTCATATTTGTACTTGCCGTGGAGTGACCCGAGTGCTTGTGTTATGTGGCGGATTCTAGCCGATAGGCAGCTTACTGTGACCCTCTCCTTGTTCAGCCTGGTGAGTGGTACGTCAGTGTGTCTGACTATGGAGTCACCTATGACAAGTATGTTTGGTGTTGTATTTGGCCTTAAGGGCTGTGACTGCTTTGCACACTGCTTTTGTGGTTTATGTGTTGCTTGTGGGGTGTCTTGAGGTAGCAGTTGTTTGGGTGTCTGCTTTGGAGGCCTCTGCTGTTTAGGTAAATTTTTACTCAGAGCCTCCGAGTATGTCTTTGTGTGTTTATGTGTTTGATTCAGTGGTGTGGTAGCATTATGTGAGGGTGGTTTTGTGGTGTGTGTAGTTGCCTTCTCCTCCTGTCTGGTCTTGCCAGTCCTGAGTTGAGAGAGCTCAGCCTCCAGTTTGGCTAAATAGCTGCATCTCTCACAAGTATTTGTGTTATGTGGGAGGAGGAGAGGGTTGTCTGTGTACATGAGGCAGTTATAACATTGCCTCAAGATTCCCAGATTCACCAGCTGGACCGAGAGGAGATTGACAACTGACCTTTGGACATGCTAGAATAATATTGGGAATTCCTTAATTGAAAACAAGGGCCAGTGGGGAGTGAGGGTGTAGTGCTTTTAATTTTTAGTGCTGACTTATATAATTGCTTTAGTGAGCAAGTGCCAGGTAACTTGAGTGCAATGTGTTACAAGTAACTAAATGCAAAAAACGACAAACAGTAACTTTCTTTCAAGTGAAACAAGGAAATAAGTACAGTAAGCAATGCAGATATCACTAGTGATCCACAGAAGCGCTGAGAAGCTGCGTATTAGGTGGAATTAGCTTCAGGAAATAACAAGCAAACAAACAAGCAGCATATAAACAAAGCTAGATTCAGCAGGCCTGGATCTAGTCTATGCTAGAGCAAACAAGGTGTACCAATTTCAGTAAGATACAGTTCAAATATTCAGGCACTATAAACCTTTAACCAGAAATTCCCAGCTCAGAAGGGCAGAGTCCAGCCTCTTCTCCCACAAGAGTGCAGACAACAAACCTTCTTAATGTAAAATAACTGGCCTGAAGCCCAAGTGCCTAAACCAGAACTAATACACTTGGACACTGGGCTCTCAATCAGCAGTTCCCAACTTAGAAGGGTGAAAGCTACCTGTCCTGCCACCACAGTGCTTGCCACAAACCTTCCTAATGTAAAAGAACTGGTCTGAAGCCCAAGTGCTTAATCCAAAAGACTTAGAATGATAGCTACACTTTAATCAAGTTACAACCAAGCAGTAATAAATACAATTGAATACTTTAGAGAATGTCTGGATTAGTGCTCAAGTTACACAAACAAAGCTAGATCCAGCAGGCCCGAATCCAGTCTATGCCACAGCAAACAAGGCACCAACTTCAGTAAGAAGCAGTTCAGATATGCATGCACTATAAGCCTTTAACCAGAAATTCCCAGCTCAGAAGGGCAGAGTCCAGCCTCTCCTCCCACAAGAGTGCAGATCACGAACCCTCTTAATGTAAAATAACTGGCCTGAAAGCCCAAGTGCTTAAACCAGAATTAATACACTTTAGAATAACAGACACTGAGCCCTCAATCAGCAGTTCCCAACCTAGAAGGATGTAAGCTACCTGTTCTGCCACAACAGTGCAGACCACAAACCCTCTCAGTGCAAAACAACTGGTCCAAGCCCAAGTGTTTAAACCAAAGGCTTAGAATGAGTTACACCAAGCAGTAATAAATACAATTGAGTATTTTTAAGATGATGCAAAAGTAAAATGAAGTAGGTAGAAACACAAATACAGTAAAGCAGATGAAATTTTTGTTGTGATATAAATGCCATATCTACATATGTGTGTACATGTATATGTGTGTATGTATATATATATATATATATATAATGTCCATATATATGTATACAAATAATATATTTGATATATGTAGATATAGAGGTAGACATAGATGTGAACAAATATGTCTGGGGACATCAGCACTATTGAATGTTTGTTCCAAATGATCTGCGTGATAACCTGGGATCTATGTATATCTGCCATTGCCTGGTGGTAATGCACATCGTCTGTAGTGTGCAGGGACATGGGTTGTAGTCATGTAGACACTGGTTATTTTGTTGCTGGGAAGACCATGGGACATCGAATATAGTGATAGTAAGGCACCTGTTGCCAGTTGTGTACGGATCTGAGCGACACTGAGCAGTGGTTATTAATTTGGAGGTTCGGTATGGGTCATATAAGTATTCATTAGAAGACTATACTATGCAGATGAGGTTGACAATAGTGTATCCCATTTATCACCAGGGTGTGATGCTGGTCCCTGGAGTGTATGTGTGTAGTCAGCCGGGTGCAGGTCTCAATATAGTTGACAGCATGGGAGGGGTCAGGCATACTGTAAGTACATTGCAGAACTGTGCCTCGAAGTGCTCCAGCCTTAGCACACCTAAGCTAGGGTGTGTCTATATCTGCCTGGTAACATTGGGAGGGATGACAGCAGTCGTGGGTAGTGAGGTGTACAGGCTGCACAAACAGGTGTTGATCAGCACAATCAGCAGTTGACAAGGCCAGCCCGCACATGAACTGTATGGTAATGCGAGTAAGCCGCATACACACAAGTTTTTTTCCCACTCTACACCACCGGTGTATACCTGCGGTGACATTTCACGACACAGTCCAACCAAATGAGACAGGCTGCTGCAGGCAACATATACCAACATGTGCAGGAGGCTGCGGCAGTGAGGATGTGTATGCTGCCAAACAACCCTTACTGGGGTGGCATAAGACTTTATAGACCCAGGGTGACTTACCAGGGGCTACATGGGCTGGGGATGGTGGAGCACTATGGGGTGGACAGAGACCTCCTACAGCAGCTTGTTGACCTGTGCCTGCCACACCTGACACATCAAACAGGCCGAGGGAAACACATCACAGTGGATACCACAGTATGTGTTGGCCTAGGTGTACTAGCCACAGGTACCTCACACAGCACAACTGGGGATATCATGGGTATCTCACAGGTATCTGCATCCAGAGTACTGCACCAGTTCACAGACGCCATGTCAACACATGCTAGTGAGCACGCACATGTCCTCAACACACGTGATTAGTAGACCAGCACTATGCATCTGTTCAACCACATGGATGACTACCCTGGGGTACTGGGTGCTATAGCCTGCACACACATACACATCGTAGCACCACCCGGTGAGCGAGGTAGGGCCTACAGTCACTGCAGGGGCATACCCTCCAACAGCTAGGCCATATGCGATGGCCAGGGCATGAGATTGAATGCGTGCTGTCTGCCCTGGAAGCTATAATGATTCCGATATATGGCTTCTGACACAGCTGTAGCACACCAATGCCAATATGGACATCCCTACAGTCTCCTAGCGGGGGATGCTGGGTAAACACTGGTGTCGTGGCTGATGACACACCCATCAGCAATGCACACACACATGAACACTCACACCATACTGAGGCGGATGCACAGGCAAGACATATACTTGTGCATGTGTTTGGGATGCTCGGTCCACAGTTCTGGTATCCGGATACATGTGTTGGAGCTCTGCAGTATTCGCAAGCTACATGCATACAGGTTGTTATGGTATTTGCTATGCTACACAATCTTATCCTGCAGTAACAGTTGCAGCAGGAACAGCATGGGGCAGGGCCACACAGCCCAACACCACTGCCAAGGCCTGTACAGGCACAGTGTGACTTGGTGAAGGAACTACCTGAGCAGGGCACAGTTGGCGAAAGCCCGTGCACAGTATGACCTGCCCTTGGCAAAGAGGCAACACAAGGCATATGCACTGACACAGTAGGTACCCACGGATTTCCCCTCTGACCCACACACAGTACAATGGATGCCCAAAACCCCAAAAGGGGGCACTTTACCCTGGGTGGCCCTCCCGCCCCCATTTTAAAAAGGGAAGGTTTTTCAAAAATGATCCTCTCCATAGCTTTGCAGACTAGACTTGTTGCTTATGGGCGGTAATTACCAGGGTCCGTAGAGGCACCGCCTTTGTGGAGTGGGACCACAGTTGCCGCACGCCACTCCTTGGGCACGTATCCTGTGGTAAGGCTGAGATTAAACAGCTGCCTTATGTGCGGGTTTAATTCCTCATTTAGCTCATGTAGCACACAGCCGAGGACACCATCCAGTCCCATTGATGCTGTGTTTTTAGTTTTAGAGAGAGCAGCTTTCACCTGCGCATTTGAGATGTCTGGGAGGCTACACCGCTGGGATAGTTATCTCTCCTTTCGGGGAAGAGGGGTGAAGTTTGCACTGAACCTGTCTGCCAGTATGTTGGCAATGTCTGTGGGTTCAGTGATTTTTGTATCATTTTGGACTAATTCTGAGCATATCTGGGAGTTTCCACCCAGGTTCCTAACATAGCTGAAAAAGGCCTTATGATTGTCCTTTGAATCCATGGCTATTTTTCTCTCAAAATTGGCCTTAGTTGATTTTATGAGTGCTCGTATTTTTTTTACTAATAATGATCAGGGGTGACTTCCCTTTATGGATTTTGTTCTATCATGTAATAGCTTTCTCCTCTTATTGTAAAGTTTGTTAATGGCTGTGGTCCACCAGACTGGACGTTTGCCCTTTGTGGAAAGAGTCTTGGTTTTATTTGGGATTGCCTGATCCATGCAGTCCTGGAGGTGTTCATAGAAGGCATTTGTAAGGGCTTCCGCAGCTTGAGTTGTGGTTTCCACTGGCTCAGGGGCCTTGAAGGATACCACACCAGTCTTGAGTAGTGTGAAGTTTGCTTTAGAGAAGTTCTTCACTGTGGTCTTTTTGTTGGGGGGGGGGGTGGGATGTGGATTTCCAGTGAGATTAGTTTATGATCAGATCTCACCAATGAGGGATATACTCCGTGTGGAGCATTTTGTCCCCATGTTTGTGATAATGAGATCTAGTATATTTTCTCCTCTCGTGGAACAGTGACTAGCTGTTCCATGGCATTTGAATTTATGAACTCCAGGGACCGTTGGGCTAGAAAGTTAGGGCTTGAGTAATGTTCCCAGTCTATATTCGGGTAGTTGAAGTCACCCAATATGATGGTATTTGGAGATACATTTATACCCTCCAGTGTCTTCAGGAAGGCTGTGTGGGGTTCCTGAGTTTGAGAGGGTGGCCTGTAGCATGCTACAATTTGTAGAGCAGTTTTGCCTATGGTTAGTTGCACCTGGATGGTTTCAAGCTTATGCGTTGCCACCAACCTGGAGGTGTGGGTATCCTTATGAATATGGATACACCCTCCTTTTGGTGTGGTCCGGTTTTGGGGCCGAACGCATGATATGAGGTAAAACCTAATAGTGCCGGGTGCTCTCAGGAGCCTTGAACCAGGTTTCAGTTACAGCACAGACATCGCTGTTCTCCATACTGAGAAGGGCCTCGAGTCAGCATTTTGAGATTTAGACTTCTGGCATTGAGCAGCATTACCCTCAGTTTCTTCCCATTTTGTTTTCTAGGGTGGTAGGTTTAGAATTTGAGCCTTGCCTAAAAAGGCACTATGGGGGGCAAGAGCCTTAGCCAATATCCAGAATCCCAGGGTGACAGGTGCAAGCCGCCCTCATGGCAGCGTGGCTTGTCAAGCATGTCATCCCAGGCAGACAGACACTGGATCCCTTTGAATGACACCAGACATTAAGCCAATTGTTAAAGCTGATCATCTTGTCTCTATATTGTGGCATCATTCTTGGTGAAGGAAGGATACTGCTCAGGGTCAGGGTCATACCTGCCTGGGCTACATAATCAGAGAGCTCCTCTATGTCTCTTTTCATGTAGTCCAGGGAGGTAACGCCTCAGGTCGCTCACACCAGCATGGACAATGACTGTGTCATATTTGTACTTGCCGTGGAGTGACCCGAGTGCTTGTGTTATGTGGCGGATTCTAGCCCGATAGGCAGCTTACTGTGACCCTCTCCTTGTTCAGCCTGGTGAGTGGTACGCCAGTGTGTCTGACTATGGAGTCACCTATGACAAGTATGTTTGGTGTTGTATTTGGCCTTAAGGGCTATGACTGCTTTGCACACTGCTTTGTGGTTTATGTGTTGCTTGTGGGGTGTCTTGAGGTAGCAGTTGTTTGGGTGTCTGCTTTGGAGGCCTCTGCTGTTTAGGTAAATTTTTACTCAGAGCCTCCGAGTATGTCTTTGTGTGTTTATGTGTTTGATTCAGTGGTGTGGTAGCATTATGTGAGGGTGGTTTTGTGGTGTGTGTAGTTGCCTTCTCCTCCTGTCTGGTCTTGCCAGTCCTGAGTTGAGAGAGCTCAGCCTCCAGTTTGGCTAAATAGCTGCATCTCTCACAAGTATTTGTGTTATGTGAGGAGGAGAGGGTTGTCTGTGTACATGAGGCAGTTATAACATTGCCTCAAGATTCCCAGATTCACCAGCTGGACCGGAGAGGAGATTGACAACTGACCTTTGGACATGCTAGAATAATATTGGGAATTCCTTAATTGAAAACAAGGGCCAGTGGGGAGTGAGGGTGTAGTGCTTTTTAGTGCTGACTTATATAATTGCTTTAGTGAGTAAGTGCCAGGTAACTTGAGTGCAATGTGTTACAAGTAACTAAATGCAAAAACGACAAACAGTAACTTTCTTTCAAGTGAAACAAGGAAATAAGTACAGTAAGCAATGCAGATATCACTAGTGATCCACAGAAGCGCTGAGAAGCTGCGTATTAGGTGGAATTAGCTTCCAGGGAAATAACAAGCAAACAAACAAGCAGCATATAAACAAAGCTAGATTCAGCAGGCCTGGATCTAGTCTATGCTAGAGCAAACAAGGTGTACCAATTTCAGTAAGATACAGTTCAAATATTCAGGCACTATAAACCTTTAACCAGAAATTCCCAGCTCAGAAGGGCAGAGTCCAGCCTCTTCTCCCACAAGAGTGCAGACAACAAACCTTCTTAATGTAAAATAACTGGCCTGAAGCCCAAGTGCCTAAACCAGAACTAATACACTTGGACACTGGGCTCTCAATCAGCAGTTCCCAACTTAGAAGGGTGAAAGCTACCTGTCCTGCCACCACAGTGCTTGCCACAAACCTTCCTAATGTAAAAGAACTGGTCTGAAGCCCAAGTGCTTAATCCAAAAGACTTAGAATGATAGCTACACTTTAATCAAGTTACAACCAAGCAGTAATAAATACAATTGAATACTTTAGAGAATGTCTGGATTAGTGCTCAAGTTACACAAACAAAGCTAGATCCAGCAGGCCCGAATCCAGTCTATGCCACAGCAAACAAGGCGCACCAACTTCAGTAAGAAGCAGTTCAGATATGCATGCACTATAAGCCTTTAACCAGAAATTCCCAGCTCAGAAGGGCAGAGTCCAGCCTCTCCTCCCACAAGAGTGCAGATCACGAACCCTCTTAATGTAAAATAACTGGCCTGAAAGCCCAAGTGCTTAAACCAGAATTAATACACTTTTAGAATAACAGACACTGAGCCCTCAATCAGCAGTTCCCAACCTAGAAGGATGTAAGCTACCTGTTCTGCCACAACAGTGCAGACCACAAACCCTCTCAGTGCAAAACAACTGGTCCGAAGCCCAAGTGTTTAAACCAAAAGGCTTAGAATGAGTTACACCAAGCAGTAATAAATACAATTGAGTATTTTTAAGATGATGCAAAAGTAAAATGAAGTAGGTAGAAACACAAATACAGTAAAAGCAGATGAAATTTTTGTTGTGATATAAATGCCATATCTACATATGTGTGTACATGTATATGTGTGTATGTATATATATATATATATATATAATGTCCATATATATGTATACAAATAATATATTTGATATATGTAGATATAGAGGTAGACATAGATGTGAACAAATATGTCTGGGGACATCAGCACTATTGAATGTTTGTTCCAAATGATCTGTACGTGATAACCTGGGATCTATGTATATCTGCCATTGCCTGGTGGTAATGCACATCGTCTGTAGTGTGCAGGGACATGGGTTGTAGTCATGTAGACACTGGTTATTTTGTTGCTGGGAAGACCATGGGACATCGAATATAGTGATAGTAAGGCACCTGTTGCCAGTTGTGTACGGATCTGAGCGACACTGAGCAGTGGTTATTAATTTGGAGGTTCGGTATGGGTCATATAAGTATTCATTAGAAGACTATACTATGCAGATGAGGTTGACAATAGTGTATCCCATTTATCACCAGGGTGTGATGCTGGTCCCTGGAGTGTATGTGTGTAGTCAGCCGGGTGCAGGTCTCGAATATAGTTGACAGCATGGGAGGGGGGTCAGGCATACTGTAAGTACATTGCAGAACTGTGCCTCGGAAGTGCTCCAGCCTTAGCACACCTAAGCTAGGGGTGTGTCTATATCTGCCTGGTAACATTGGGAGGGATGACAGCAGTCGTGGGGTAGTGAGGGTGTACAGGCTGCACAAACAGGTGTTGATCAGCACAATCAGCAGTTGACATGGCCAGCCCGCACCTGAACAGTATGGTAATGCGAGCAAGCAGCATACACACAGGTTTTGTACGCACTCTATACCACCGGTGTATACCTGCGGTGACATTTCACGACACAGTCCAACCAAATGAGACAGGCTGCTGCAGGCAACATATACCAACATGTGCAGGAGGCTGCGGCAGTGAGGATGTGTATGCTGCCAAACAACCCTTACTGGGGTGGCATAAGACTTTATAGACCCAGGGTGACTTACCAGGGGCTACATGGGCTGGGGATGGTGGAGCACTATGGGGTGGACAGAGACCTCCTACAGCAGCTTGTTGACCTGTGCCTGCCACACCTGACACATCAAACAGGCCGAGGGAAACACATCACAGTGGATACCACAGTATGTGTTGGCCTAGGTGTACTAGCCACAGGTACCTCACACAGCACAACTGGGGATATCATGGGTATCTCACAGGTATCTGCATCCAGAGTACTGCACCAGTTCACAGACGCCATGTCAACACATGCTAGTGAGCACGTACATGTCCTCAACACACGTGATTAGTAGACCAGCACTATGCATCTGTTCAACCACATGGATGACTACCCTGGGGTACTGGGTGCTATAGCCTGCACACACATACACATCGTAGCACCACCCGGTGAGCGAGGTAGGGCCTACAGTCACTGCAGGGGCATACCCTCCAACAGCTAGGCCATATGCGATGGCCAGGGCATGAGATTGCATGTGCGTGCTGTCTGCCCTGGAAGCTATAATGATTCCGATATATGGCTTCTGACACAGCTGTAGCACACCAATGCCAATATGGACATCCCCTACAGTCTCCTAGCGGGGGATGCTGGGTAAACACTGGTGTCGTGGCTGATGACACACCCATCAGCAATGCACACACACATGAACACTCACACCATACTGAGGCGGATGCACAGGCAAGACATATACTTGTGCATGTGTTTGGGATGCTCGGTCCACAGTTCTGGTATCCGGATACATGTGTTGGAGCTCTGCAGTATTCGCAAGCTACATGCATACAGGTTGTTATGGTATTTGCTATGCTACACAATCTTATCCTGCAGTAACAGTTGCAGCAGGAACAGCATGGGGCAGGGCCACACAGCCCAACACCACTGCCAAGGCCTGTACAGGCACAGTGTGACTTGGTGAAGGAACTACCTGAGCAGGGCACAGTTGGCGAAAGCCCGTGCACAGTATGACCTGCCCTTGGCAAAGAGGCAACACAAGGCATATGCACTGACACAGTAGGTACCCACGGATTTCCCCTCTCTGACCCACACACAGTACAATGGATGCCAAACATGACACTACCTGTGCTCGGCCATGTATAGGAGGTGCACTGTGTGCATCCGACATAGGCAGCCCTCCAGCACCGTCCTCATGTCCAGAACACACCCAGGGTATGTCTATTGACCTAACAAGTGGCAGTTGTATTAGAATGTGTATTTACCCATTGCTATAGTATGTATGTGAGCATACAAGTGACTGTGGTGGCCAAATGTTAGGGCAGCAGACAGTACACATCCATAGTGGCACCATGACCTCTGTAGCACATACGGGGGTCACAATGGTAGCCTGTAGTACACAGGGTGTCCTAACCCTCTGCAGATTATGGGCTGACCGTCATGTGTGTCCGTACAGCCCACACACGTTCCATGCAGCTGGACAGATGTGGACCATTACAGACAAATGATATACGATGGCCTATGGATATGCCCAATGAATGACCCCAACCCCCTAAGACGCACACAAACTACAGCAGGCCAGGCAGTTTGATGTAGGTTGTGTAAGCTAGGACGTCCAACACCACTGTGCTGGTATTTAAAGCTGGGAACTGACATACACTGGTATCCCTCCAACCAGCAATTTCGGTAGATCCACACACTGACATGGAGTACCCGGCATACCAGTACAGTAGCGGCAGATGTGTACAACTGTTGGCTGTGCCCCCGTCAAACCTACACATGTGAGAGTCGTGCGCCACCCACGGTGCTGTGTATGACTGTGGTTGTAGTTGGATGTCCCCCCACGCTATGCAGACATGTAGCAACTGTCAATGCCACATGACCATTAGCTACCCTGCAGACACAGCATGACACCTGTCTGTGTAGAACGGAGGGGTCAGCAACACAGTACTAATTATTTGGACATGTGACACATGCGATACAGTTGACCATACTTGGCATGCTCACACACATGATGGTATGACGGTAATGTTGGTTGACAACATGCGTAACAGTCATACTGGGCATGCTCACACACTGAAACACAGGACGGCCAGGCATGCATACACCAGTGGTCCGGACATATCTGCCAGTACATTGCTATACTGTTGGATGACTGCGTTGTATGGTGTGTGTGTGGTCTATTGTCTGTACATATGCCATGGTCTGTTGTTAATTCACATGAGCTATGTGCGCAGGGTACTGCTACCAACATGTGAATAGGGTGGTTCTTTGTTTGTGGACAGACCGACGCCTTTGGATACAGACTGGGTAAGGCACATTCCAGCAGGTGGGAGCAGTTGTGCATAGGTTTGCACAGTGTTAAGCACTGCTGACCTCTGGTCACAGCACCTTATACACGTTTAGACTCCACATTTCTTTGACAGTGCACTACTGGCATACTGGTAGACAAACATGCTTACAACCTCTCACTCACTGACATTTCCGCTTACATTTGTCACTCACGCTGAGTGTGTGCGATCCCTTGTGATGCGTATTACATCGGACTACATGACTACAGTATCGGGTATGTGTAACCATTTTGCGACGGCAGGCGTTCGACTGTATGGACTTGGTGGCCTGTCCACTGACGTAATCATATTATATGCGTGTTCCTCATACGATCTGCTCCCATCTGCCTGATACATGGGAACCGATACTCTGCAATGCTGACATGTGACTTGAGTTTAACGTAGCTGTCCGCCGAGTCATGCTACCGCATACCTACTGCACGTTGTCCACCTTTCAGATTGCACGACGGGAGACTGTAGGAGTGACACCTTTCCCACTTTGCATGGAACAGTCCCTCATTAGACATATCTCATGTGACCATACCAGACCTCTCCACCAATCGGGGACACATTTCTACAGAATCAGGGACAGGTCAAGAAAACATCAGGGACACTTTTACAAAAGTAGTGCTATTAACTTGAAATATTGACAGAATCAGAGCATATGACTCAATACAGATATTCTGACGTAAAAGTAGTTTATAACTCTTACTTATTGTCATTAATCAGTAAGTGTGATTCACCACCTTTCATTCAACAGTCACTAATTTTAGGAGTGATTAAGAGGGACAGAGTTAAACTTTCAGTCAAACTCAGGGACGTACCTGAAATGCAGGGACAGTTGAGGGGTATGGACAATACTCTAGCCATTGCAACTGTCCTGATTAGGGGACATTCTCATGTTGTATGTGTCTGTACTGGTTTCTTGTTACAGGTCTTGTATACCTGACACGTCGATATGTCATATGTAGTAGCATAAGCAACTTTACTGCTGCTAGACTACACTTTGATTTGTGCCGATATGTATATTTCTGTACTATGAATGGCTGTAGGTATTTTCTGCCCTGGTACGTCTGACATTTCTACAGAGCAGGTTCCACTTTGGCCAATCAGAATGGTGGCGGCCCTATAGACCCTATATGTAGAGCTATCACATGTGTCAAGGCAACACATACCCACAGCCAGTAGTAAACGGACGACTTCCACGGTTTGCATACGTTAAGGTTATTCATGTAGCATTATAATTGATAATACTGTTTCCTTTTACATGTAGCTGTTTCTGATACAACAAATGACACCACTACACACACTATGTAGCCTCCATTCCCGAACTCACAGGCCATGTGCCATAACTGTCATTTTGCAGGACACAACTGCCCAGACTGGTGTGTCCCTCGGAGGCGTACGGGTGTTGAACCTCTTCTGTTATGCTATCATGTACCTAAGGTGGTCAGCAAATTATGCACTTTCCGTCAGTAGCAGAACTCACATACCAATCGGTGTGAATGAACACTGTATCAGGAACAATGCATAACACCCTGTGGGACACACTTAGACGATTGGTTCTATTAACCAGGCACATTTACA